>NW_021938895.1:6372031-6454191 GCF_001715985.3 Manacus vitellinus
GGATAATAACCGCTTCCTCAGAGCGCAGCGAGGAGGCCAAACGCTTTCGGTAGCTGGTAGCACACAATGAAGCGGTGGGGTTTGGTTCTGCTTCAAACGTGCCTGCGCAGAACCACAATAACAAAAAGTTGAGGAAAATGCTCCCTGCCCTGAGTGGATCGTGCGTGCAGCGAGCAGTTTGGGGGTTAATCTCCTTGGCATTCGTTGTGCAAAGATTATTTTTTTTGTCATTGTTTTCTTTCGTACGTTTTCAGGCTCTGTTTCCTTGAGAGAAAATTAATATACACGGGACGGTTTGTATTCTTCTGGCTTACAGGTTGTAGCAAGATGGCTTAACACCAAAATGTGCAACGTGTTTGAGATGTGATAAAGAGGCTTTTATCAGCTGAGTTTGGGATGCTTTTTTTCCCTGAGGTGTCTATGAGCAGTGAGAATCGGTAAAAGTTCTTGTATCGCCTAATAGTCACTCTACATGCCGTATGTTAACAAAATACTTTGAGGTTTATTTTACTTTCTCTTTGTTGTGTCTCAGCTGAGAGGTGAGGCCTTCTTACTTGCAATGAGTTGATGGTATAGTTCTTCACGTATGTAGGATATGAATGCATTTAAAATATAATTACTATGCCGTCTTACTATTTTTACATTTAAAGCGTAGTATTTTGTTATATTTTAGTATTTTGTTATATTTAGTCATTTCTGGATTTAAAAACAGATGTTAACAACAGTTGCAGTTTTGTTGAGAAGCTGAGGGAAATATTGCCTCCCTTTTTCTGCTCCACAACTGTGTCAACGCGAATATAAATATGCTAGGGAGGTGGGAGAAGGAAACTTGAATAAAAAGGGAAATGCTAATTTAGTGGTGGTGTAGTTTGGGTTATATGTGTGGAAATGACACCAAATCACCTGACAGTTTCCTGAAGTGTTCAGGGAGTTGAAAATTTGGAATGTGTCCCAGCAGAATGGTTAGTAGGCAAATGCATGTGAGAAACTGCTTGATAATGCACATTCTGCAGTTTATTATGTGGATGCTGCACGTAGGAAAGTCCATCTTATTTGAATAGTATTTTTTCTGCATTAATGAGAATGACTCTTTTTCTTCCCTATAGTATCATCCTGTGGTACCGAATCTTTTCCTTCTATGTTGTGGCTATTGGCACAGTGCTGAGGCGATTGTGATGTCTCTGGTATCGTGATTGAGCCAGTAGTGCAGGCAGTTGGCTGAGAGCTGGGCTCGCCTGTTTTTTTATGAGAAGATTCCTCTTGTTATGACAGTATATATTAGATCTTACACTGGACTGTAGAGCACATTGAAGGCTTTATGTAGCTGTTTTCCTTGGGTGTTTCTCTGCAGTGTTCACAGTGGACCAGATGTTGCAGATGTTTGGGGCAAGTATGTGAACAGGACATGAGCTTGTTGAACACTGAATTAGAGCTGACTTTTCAACAGCACTTTTAGATATTACCCCCTCCCCTTGATTTAGTGATATGTGAGTGTGAACTGAATAATCAGCATTTGCAAAAGCATTCTCCTTGATAACTTCATTTTTTTTTGTACAGTGGTTTCTAAAACCGCAGAGTTATTAGACCAGGTTTTTATATGAAGGCAAGTAATCCAGTAGATGGTTTGAATTCCTTCTTGTATGTCTTCCTGCTTCTTTTTGAATGTGGAATTATATAAAAATTAACTGTTTATTGCCCTAAAAAGAAACCTAAATTCTCTTGAGTGTTAAATTCTTTCTGTGTTGGGAGTCTCTGTGAAACAAGTATCAATACATTGTATTTTCTTTAAAAAAAGTTTCTGATAGAAAGTCTACAAAGGTACATAAGACTGTTCAGTAGACATGACTTATAAGTATTTCTAGTAGTGTGTATCATATATGTAGGTATGGGAGAGTTATCAATCTTCTTTCTCTTCAAAAAATTTGGTTGAAAATGCTTGCCTCGTTAAATGTGAATTTCCCCACCCATAACATAGCTGTTGTCTTCATTATTCCACACAATGTAACCATTCCAGTGTTGTCACAAAGCCAGTGCCCAGGCTTTTGTCTCAGAAATGGGGCAAGAAGTCTTTAGTTTAAAAGCTGGTTCTCTCCTATAACAAATAATACCGGTTGTGTAGTGCTGCTAGTAGTGAAGTTGGAGGCACTTCACAGTCATATAGTAGAAAAGCATTTTAAATTACATCAAAACATATAAAGGGGTTCAGTTCTAGCTGCTTCAGTGTCATTTCAAACAAGTTGTATAAAATTTCTTTTATAGCAACGGTTTGCACGCCGAAAATTTATAGCAAGATTTAGTTTGGATCTCACTCAGGATACCTGCTGTGGCTTTTAGAATAGTAGACAAGAACTGGTATGTGAAATGTTTGGTTTACAAATAAAGACCAGATGTCATCCCTAGCAATATCTCTAAAGATTATATTTCATTATTGCTTAACAGATTTTTTTTTCCTAACCATGGCTATTTAAGAGCAGTTGTATATATGTAGAAAAAATATGTCTGAGGAGGTTACGACAACCATCTTGGAAGTTGAGAAAGAAATGCAAACTCTAAAATGTAGCAACAGCATCTCTGTAATAATCCACATTTGACTTATTTGCCAGCTGCTCTGCATATGCATCTATTTACACTAAACTTGAGCAGTGATATGATCCTCTGTCCTCTGCTGGCTGTGCTAAATAGCACATCTACAGCCTTTCTAAAAGGCTTATTTTTTTGCAACAAATATTTGTGTACATTGGACTAAGTAATATTTTGTGTACATTTCGTAATTTTGATTATTTTCGATTTTAATTTTTCATACAATTCCAAGATAGGTTCCCTCTGCTTCATCAGTGTTATTAAAGTTACAGGTAATAGGTCTGATTGTCTGTCTTTCCATATAAAGCTCTCAACATGTAAATCCTAATGGAAATGAGAGTTGTGTCAGACCTATGTTCATAACTTTGCTCTTTGATTTCATCCATGTTATTTTGAGGAAGAATTTGGGGTGATGTATTGAACTAGTCAGACACATATTGTATGGCTGATATGAATGTTCACATAGAATTTGTTCACAAATCTCTTTAAAGGGGAAGTGAGTTTTTAAAAGCTGGATTGAATTCTGTAACTCTTAACGTGTGTGTATTGATTAAATACAAAGCTAGACTTGCTGGAGATGACTTTGTGCAGTTGAGGTAAAAATAAGGAGTCTGTCTGCCTTGACTCATATTTTTCAAGTATCTTTTGTTTATCTCCTTTATGATATATATTGCTTAAACTTGAGTTTTGAGCATGGTACGATGGTGAGTTAGTCACTTCTAAAGAAGTTGCAAACTGATGTTAGTAGGGTATTTCATCATCATCATGGTTACTGAAGCAAATATTTATTGTAGCGGTACTGATAAGACAAAGTAACTTTAGATCTTATGTGTTACAAATCCAAGATTATCCAAGATTATTTTAAAAAAGTACTTATACCATATAACTATATATTATATATTTCCCTAAAGATGGGACATTCAGTAGTCTTTGTAAGACTCAGTGAAAAAGGTAGAATTGTGTAGAGGGATTAAAGGACTGTGGTTTCTCTTGTCTGTATTTCAGACCTAAGTGTTGTAGTCTGATTAAATATCTTTCCACATATTTACATTTTATTTGGACTTGACACTTGTTTAGCATGAAAAGTGAGACATTTCTTGGACTTGAATTTTTTTTTCCTCCTCAGAAAATACTAAGGTGAGATTGTAGGTGGTAGTTTATGGCTTATATTTGTCCACTTACATACTAAAAGGACATACTAAAAGTAACACCAGTTATGGTAGATTAAGAATGTGTGGAGATCATTAAGTGTGTGTGTTCAGGCAGGGGCAGGTATTTTTTCCTGCAGAGGATTTTGTCCATGCCAGAGATTTTTGCTGTTGACATTTATACTTGTTTTAAGCCATGACTTAAATGCTTCACAAGTAAGATTACAAACTTAATTTTAAATCTGAGCCAGAAATCTTTATTTTGTGAAGACCCCCAAATGTACTCTTGTGGGTTTTAGAGACTTTTAATGTTGATTACTGTGTTAGAATCTTACGTAGCTTAACACATTTGAAAGAAAAACTGAGGCTGGCGTGGAAGAGTGAGATGTGGTTCAGATAGAGAAGTTAGTTTTCTGTGCTACTTTGTTGCATAGTCTACTAATTATAGAATCAGACATAGTAGTGTGAGAGAATTGGTGGTTTTACACATCATGCTGAGTAATAATGTAAAAAACTGCTGCCGTTATGATCGAACATTGTATTTTAATTTTTTTTTTTTTTTAAGCAAGGAAATATCTGGGCAAGAATTTATAATATATGGAGCTCTACCATTTTAATACATTGTCTTGTAAAAAAACTCTGGTAGTTTTTTTTCTTTTAGACTCCTAGTTTGGCAGTGGTATGTATAATTTAAGTTTAAATCAATAAATATATTTGGTGATGAATATTGTTCTTATATTGCTTGGACTTCTTTTTTCTCCCCTACTAATTGTAAGAGCTGCATATTTAAACATATGTGGGAAAGTCTTTTATGTTGAGAAGAGTTTTTCTTCTTAGGTTTTTGTGTGGAATGAGCATTCCATGTGTCCTCCTAGGCATGAATGAAGTGTCCTGGCAGGAGATCAGAGGAATGATGCATGTGAACATTGGTCAGGAAGCCAGTGGGGTTAGAGCAGGGATTGCCCCGGCTGGAACAGTAGTTGCAGTAACATCAGGGCCCAGTTCAGGTGGAAACACTCCTCACACCATCCCTCAGTTGTGGTGTCAGTTGCTTCCAGTATCCAGGTATCCCTCCGTGGTGTTCCCAGGACGATGGCACAGCAGACTAGAGGGCAGCTGTGTGGGGCAAACACCACTGGCCCGCAGGAGGTGGCATTCATATAGGTCATGCAGTGGGGCGTTGCTTTGTTTTTCTTTGGAACAGTTCCTGTGTTTTGTGTCAAATCCACATCTTCAGGAACAGCATGTGTGAATTAAGCTGCCTTTTCAAAGCTGTAATAATCTAAACTGTAAAACTTGCAGTTAATTTTGTTAAAGCAGTTATAAATGAAACTGCATGAAATAATTTTGAAATGTTCTGTTGGGACTGTTCATTTAACTTATATAAGCATTTCATATTTCTGTGAGTACCTGTCTTTTATCAGAATACAATCAAATCATTAGTTTTGAATTTATGGAAAGCAATTGGTTCAGTTTGAAAAGGCACTTGCTCCTGGTCAGCTTTATGAGAAGTGATATGCATTTAGCACTGAGTCTTACTTGTTATACTTGCAGATAGAAACATTTTATTCAGGTGAAATAGAAGTAGTAGAAGTGTAAATCAAAATGTAACTTTCTCCTTTTGCAGATTGTAACCTAGAAGAAAAAGAAAATCTAGTTTTAAGCTTTTTGCCCCCAAAAGTTTGATACAGCTTCCCAAGTTTCCTTTAAAAGCTTCATTCTGTTTGTCAGATGGGAATGGCATTTCCCCAAGGACTCCTGTACTGTGCCACAGTTAAGTCCACAAGGGACTATTTTGCACCTTCCCAAGCCCAAGAATTTTAGTATTGTGTTCAAAAAAATATAGTAAATGTAGGAGCAAAGGTAAATAAACAAAATTTGCTGTCTTTAAAAGTGGGAATGCCTGTTTGGTCTTTTCTTCACCCGTTCTTTCTCAATTTTAATTTCTTTTGGCACTTTGTTTCTGGCTTTACTCATCTACTGTTTTCTCCCTCTTATGTAGGCCTACATAGCAAAAGAAAAAACCTTTTCCCCTGACATCCTGCTTTATGCTCTATCGCATTCTTTATTACTTATACAGAAACCGTAAAGCAGTTTGTAAATCTAGGATTTTACAGTATTCTGCTTGTCCACATGGATACAATTCCTGAGTATGGAAATGTTGGGTTTTTCCTTGGTAGTGTTCAGTCTGTTGCACAGGTAATGGGGATGATTTTCACTAGCATTTCCCAAGGCTGATATGTTGTGTAGATAAAATTATTCACAGGTAGGTAAGTGCTGAATAACAGTTGCATCTCTCTTCTGCCACCTGTTTTCCATCCCCAGTACTCAGAGCCATGCCTTCATCTGCACCTTTGTTTAATTCAGTTAGGTCCATCAAAATAGTTTTGGATTCCTCCCACAGGTAAATGTCATGGACCTCATATGTGTTTTCTGGTAACTGGAATGGGGGATGCAGAAGAACCAGTCTTAATTTTTGAAGTCCTTCAGTGGTTTTGCACATTATGAAGATTTAGTGAAGGGGAAGCTACTCTGCAGTGTATTATCCATGTGAAAATAGCAGTTGCCAACTTAATGTAATCACTACCAAGGTGCCGCTTTTCACTGCTCTTCCTTAGCAATATGAACTAGCAGAAATCAAGGACATATCAGGGGACTTCTCTGTTTAAGTTCTTTGATTTGAGCTCTGTACCAGTGGTTTTTTTGGATTTAGTTAAAATGGAAGTTATTCTTTTGGGGTTTTTTGTTGGGTTTTTTTTTTTTTAAGAACATACAACTCTAGAGTTAGAAGTACTAAAGGAATGTGTTTTCTAAAATCTATATTTATGCAAACAGTGGAGGGAGGTAAACTGTGATTGTGCTCCGTGTCTATTACACAGACTGTGTAGGTTAATATATTAAAGACAAATTTTTTATGCATTTAGAGAAAAAATGGAAAGAAAACTAATAGGAGCAAGTTTAGTAGATGAATATCTTGTAATGGCTGATTTTCACAGAATTGCAGAATGGTTTTTGGGTTGGGAGGGACCTTAAAGATCATCCAGTTCCAACCCCCCTTGCCATGGGCTGGGACACCATCCATTAGACCAAGTTGCTCAAAACCTCGTCCAGCCTGGCCTTGAACACTTCCAGGGATGGGGCTGTGAGACCCTGGATTGTTATTATTAGTTATTGGCTCAGACCAGCTCAAGTGTGTGTGTGAGGGGGAAAGGGGTAGATCAAATTTCACGAAGGTGAGGTGATGTCCTGCCCATTCTCCAGGCCCTTGAAACCCCCTCAGTCAGCCCTGGAGCAGCTCTCAGTCGCTGGAACTTCAGAGCACTGCCCACACCGTACCTTGGAGCCCCTGACCCAGCCCCACAACAGCTGTGCCCACACCACATGGCGCCCTGGAGCTACTAAACCAGTCTCAGAATGTCTGACACTCCTGAGGTCCTGCCTGGGGATTGGGGGTGTGGCCACAGGGGGGCCAAAGCAAATAAAAACAGTGCTCTCCATGTTGTTCAGACCCTGCCACCTGAACATGTGGAAGCTGGACTTGCACAGGACTCTGGGTGGTAGCTATAAGTCTCTCCTTTTCTCTCTCTTTCTTTACTTCTCCTAATCTCCCTTCTTAATATTTTGGGTAACTTAAAACTGAATGGGTTGGATTTTACTGAGTTGTATGGGTAGCATGTGCTAAGTCAGTGCCTTGTGGAATGCTTTACTTTAGTTGATTGTTGCCCTTTAAACTTTTGACAAGTTCCCTTTTTTTCTAAAGTTTCCTAGTAGAAGTACCTCCTGAGAAAACGTGTGCAGCATTTCTCCCTTGTGCTCTCTCTTAAGGTATGAAAAGAAGTGAAGGCCCTTTTGAAAAAGATTTGGTGGGTGAATTTTTGGAGCCTTGTATATTTTTAAAGTAAAACCCTTCAGTGAGCTCATAGGTCTGAGCCTGGAGTCTTACAGTGGCATCCACAACTTCTCTAGGCAACCTGTTCCAGTGCCTCACCACCCTCACAGTAAAGAATTTCTTCCTAATATTTAGTATAAAGCTGCCCTCTGTCAGTATAAAACCATGCTCCCTTGTCCTGTCCCTCCATGCCCTTATAAGTAGTCCCTCTCCAACTCTCTTATAACCCCTTTAGGTACTAGAAGATGCTATAAGGTCTTCTGGGTTCCTTCTCTTCTCCAGGCTGAACAACCCCAGCTCTCCACCAAAATCCCAAGACCTTCTCCTGAGTGCTGTGCTTGATGCAGTCCTCCAGGTTGGAATAGTCCTGGAAGTCATTGGTCCAACCCCCCTGCTCAAACAGGACTACCAGAGCCCAGATTGCTAGATAGAGATGTATATAAGAAGTAGAAATGAAGATACTGAGATCTTTTCTTCATCATACATTATCTAAGTGTAGCTTAAAACTGTGGCTTTGACATAAATTTTAACATATCATACTGCAGTCAAAGACTGTAAGGTAATGCCAAAGTAGTAAAAAAGCATTCTAGAAAATATAGCAAGACTGAACCATTTTTTTTGTGAAGCTCCAGCCCCCGTGTTTCAGTAGGAACTTAGAATAAATAGAAAGTTAAATACAAAGGTGTATAATTGTGAATTCAGGGATTTTTCAAGTGAAAAGAAATCACAAGAAGTAAAAAGTTTTCATATATTGAAAATGAAGATTGCCTAAATTATCTTGGGAAATCCACTAGTCTTTGGTCAAGAAACTCACATGAGCATGAGGCCTTAACAGGATTCAAGTAAATACAGAATGTGGAGAAACCTTAAATTCACTTTCATACCAGAGGATAGCTGATACTTTTGGCTGACTCTGTGTGATACATAGAAGTGAGTTGAAAGAGTTGTTGTGAACAACTAGACGAACATTTCAACTTGCCTGGAATCACTGATGGATTGTGAGGAATCAGCCAATTAGTTAGAGTGCTAAAGAAGTTAGTAAGAGAATAAGCAGTTGATGAATATACTTCATTAATTCAAAGAAATTAATTCATGGGAAGATTAGGGAAGCATTATCTTGGTATTCTGAAAACCATCTGAAATGTCTTCAAAAAAACTGAGCATCTTATTAAACATAAGGCATAACAATATCTTTAGTAAAGATAATTAATTATTTGTCCAGTAGGATATTTAATTTTCACTCTGGTTGAAAGACTGAAGAATTGCTTGCCAGGGTCCTTTATAAGGGATTATTGAGGAATGAACTGTGGGAATTGTCACTGAAGTGTCTGTGATTGGAAGGCAGTTCATGCCATTAATAACAAGCTTTAACTTTTGGTCAGTCCTGAAGTGGTCAACTAGTTGAATTAGAAGATTCCTTCCAACTAAAATATTCTATTGTATATTAATGCACAGTATCATTAGAGGCCTTCGGTAGCACAGAGAAAGATCCAAGTGGGTTATCCTGGAGATCCATGGTAGGACTGAGGCTTGATGTATGTTAATTTGGAAATTATCAAGACTGTATTGGAAGATCTTCAGGTGGCACACACATAAGAAGAGCAAGAAGTTCCAACACCCCACAGTTGAATGGGATTCACTACACGTAGCAAAAAGAATTTTCCATCTCAACCAACTGTGCACTTGACACGTTGTTGTCCAAATTAACTGACCACTCTGGCTCAGAACTCACGTAATTGGCTCATGAAACACTCAGAATAAGAGGCACAGAAACATGTGATATTGTTACATTCACAGTCTGTGTTCTTCAGCTGTAACAATGAAAATTGGAGGGATGGGCAACAGTTACTCGTGGCAAACACTTTGGAAAGTTGAACTACTTTACTGGCAGAGAGGGAGGCTCTACAGAATATTTGGCAGCATAGAGGAGGGCAGAGGCTAGGGGAGCATGCACTTGCATGAGGGGTGATAACCAAAGTTTTTTGGACACTCAGCTGAAACGTAGTGCATGCACAACTCCTCGGTACAAACTGTCAAAGCCAGAAGTGTTGAGTCAGGAGACCACCACTGTCACCTTCCATAATAAAACAGTAGTGACCATCCAGTCACTGACAGGTTTAAGTATAAACTCCTTAATCTAGAGACAATCATCCCTGAGTCTCATTCATCTTTCTTTAAAATACTTAATCTTGAAAAGAGTTATAAAGGATAATGGAATAAGTATAAAAACTATTTTGCTTGTGGTTTTGACCTTTTTTATTCTTTCCCTCAAGACCAAAAAAGCCTTCAGTCTCTTTGCTAGCAGAGCAACTGGCATGGCATCATTTTGTTCACATCCCCATGGGGCTGCAGATAGGTTAGTGATCTGTTTGTCATTAATTCACATCACTTCTGTAGTGAAGAATTGTCTAGGATACAAAGGCTTAGTGATCAGCAGTCTGTCCATAATATTTGGAGTTACAGAGATTAGATTTTTGGGAAGCTCAGGATATATTTTCTAGGATGTCAGAATACTTGCAAATGTTCTCCCATGTGCTGAAGCAAAGAGCTACAGCAGTGTGATACTGCCCAAGCTACTTGTCCTGTCTTTTCCTAAATCAGCTCCATCGATTTCATTCCCTCATGACAAAGGTACTTAAACACTTTATTAGTTTAAGCTAAATGCTTAGGTTATGAATTTTAACTTGACATGTGCTTCTTTGCTTTTTACTTTTGAAGAAGCAAGAGTTGATAAGCAAAAGACTGACGGAAAGCTCTGGCTGTAGCAGCCTTTTCAAAGACTCCAAGGGATAGTGATGCTAGAAACAAAAGAACATAAATTGTATCTTTGCACAAGTTCAGTTGCTGCAACTCGTTTGTGTTAGAATTTACAAACGTAAGTTCTGTGAGTAGCTGCTGTAACAAAGAAAAACCCTTCTTCATAGGGGGAAGAGCAGAGAGAACAAAGGAAAGAGTCTTACTGAGTTCAAGAGCTTTTTGGCACTTCTGTGGTCTGGAGGAGAAGCTGTATCAGTTTTTGCAAGTATTCAGCATGACTTCCATGGAGGTCTATTAAAATTAATATAGCCATGAGAAAATGGTTAGATATTATTAAACTAATAAAATATGGAAGCGTTTAATAGGATAAAATGGATCATTCCTAGCAAAAATTTTGCCCTGGTTTTAAACAATAAGGTTGTTTTGTTTGTTGTTCAAATAAGATAGACTAATATGTTTGTACAATGGAAACTGGGAAATAATTTACCATATGAGACCTCACAGTCATGTAGCCATCCCTTGAAACAATGAACATAATCTCTTCATTCAAATTGAGAACAACATAATCTGTTTCCTGACCTTACAGTGGGAGTTGCACATCCTGAATCATTAATTCTTCATTTTATGTGTTCTGCTTAAGACTGTCCTTAAAAATCTAAGTGTGGTTGCAGTCCATTTCTTTATTTCCTATCTTTGCAACTTTTTCTTAAGTTTAAAAATAAAGTATAATTGTGCAATATAACTATTTTTTTCAAGTGCTTTCAAAATCATTTTCATTAAAAGATTTTTAAAGACTTTTTCAAGTGTTAGTGGACTGTGCAACACAAATACTTTAATGGCTAGTTTGTCATTGTAAAAGCTCGAGTTTTGTCACAACTGAGTGATGGGTCATTCTCCCTCTAAAGTTAACATCCATCTGAAGCTGTTCTAAAGACCATTTATTTCTGTTTCTGCAAGCAGCAGGTTCTATAACAATTTTATTCTAAATATTGTCTTTCTGTGCTTAGTTTTGCTGTGGTTTTAGTTTTTAGTTTGGCATTTTCATCAATTAGTTCCAGTAGCATTTAGCTCCACCAAACTAAAAATCCAGATTATGAATGTCAAATGTACGATGTAAGCAGCTTCTCAAACTTGCCAATAAGTAAAAATTTTCAAGTGTCACAAATTCAGAAAAGAAATCTTAGACTGGAAGGATTTTCTGTTGTGATTAGAGGAGAGCTGGGGGTAAGAGTATTTGATTCCTGTTCTGGAAACTGTATGCCCTGTTTAAACATCTTGCTTAGCAAGTACTCAAATTGAGAACAACATAATCTGTTTCCTGACCTTACAGTGGGAGTTGCACATCCTGAATCATTAATTCTTCATTTTATGTGTTCTGCTTAAGACTGTCCTTAAAAATCTAAGTGTGGTTGCAGTCCATTTCTTTATTTCCTATCTTTGCAACTTTTTCTTAAGTTTAAAAATAAAGTATAATTGTGCAATATAACTATTTTTTTCAAGTGCTTTCAAAATCATTTTCATTAAAAGATTTTTAAAGACTTTTTCAAGTGTTAGTGGACTGTGCAACACAAATACTTTAATGGCTAGTTTGTCATTGTAAAAGCTCGAGTTTTGTCACAACTGAGTGATGGGTCATTCTCCCTCTAAAGTTAACATCCATCTGAAGCTGTTCTAAAGACCATTTATTTCTGTTTCTGCAAGCAGCAGGTTCTATAACAATTTTATTCTAAATATTGTCTTTCTGTGCTTAGTTTTGCTGTGGTTTTAGTTTTTAGTTTGGCATTTTCATCAATTAGTTCCAGTAGCATTTAGCTCCACCAAACTAAAAATCCAGATTATGAATGTCAAATGTACGATGTAAGCAGCTTCTCAAACTTGCCAATAAGTAAAAATTTTCAAGTGTCACAAATTCAGAAAAGAAATCTTAGACTGGAAGGATTTTCTGTTGTGATTAGAGGAGAGCTGGGGGTAAGAGTATTTGATTCCTGTTCTGGAAACTGTATGCCCTGTTTAAACATCTTGCTTAGCAAGTACCTGGTGAGATTCTTCTGTCATACTAGTGCTGTATAATTTGGGGCAAGTATAAGTTTTTCGAGTGAATTTTAAAGTTGGGGGGGGTTTATGTTTAAAAAAACTTAAATCTTGCAACCTCCATACGTGAGACACCACTTTATTGCCTGTTTGTGATTCTCAGTTCTGGTAGCATACATAGCTGGAAAGAGGAAATGTGTCTGTCTTTTCTCCTCTCTTTGATTTTAAATAACCAAAAAGGACTATTTTGTGACGTACTGCAAGGTGGTTTCATGTAATTGGACTGAAAGAAAAGCATGGAGAAATTTTCTGTGATGCTTGTGCAGCAGTAGCTCTGTACAGAATCAGTTCATGTCTGTGAGGAATTACTGACAGTAGCACAAACCTGAATGGTGTTGCTGCTTCTGCTGCTTCTGGAAGTAACATGAGCTGGGAGCAGCCTTTGGAGCCTGACCATGGGAAGCAGAGACCTGAGCTGGCGACTTATAGAGCCTCCTGAAATTTCTTGTCATTTATTCCCACGTGCTCCAGGTTCTAGATGGGATTACAAGTGAGGCCTCGTTCCAAATGTGGTTATTGTGTGGTTACAGAGTTTTGTCCCAAAGCTAAAACTGGTTTTAGGCATTCTAGGGGAGTTTTGCATAGACACCCAGGATAAGGTGGTGGGAGCCAATAAACTTGGGGGAAAATGTCTATATATAGGCATTCAGGCATTTGACATTTGCTGTAAATTTCTTCATATGTTCTTAGTCACTTTCTTACATTTTTCAAGATGTCAAGAAAGTGAAAATATTTAAAATTTAGGTCAGTGTTATTTTGCTTAATCTGAGTTCTTGTCTGCAGGTTTAGAATGTTGTTTGCTTTTTTTTTTATATGATTAAAATTGGGGGTTACGATTTTAATTTTGTATGACACTGCTTTTATTGCATGGAGGAGCTACATTTAGCTTTCTGAACTACCTTGGTTTGGTACCATTTATATTAAAGTCAGGCTGAAGAGGGCCCTTGTGTGTCTTTGTGAAGGTAATGGAAGAGTTATGTGAAAGCTTTTTCTCTTCAGTTTAAAGACAAAGAGCAAAACAAAGTGGGTAAATACCTGAAGGGAAGCAGGAGGGGCAGCTGCTTTTACATATAAGTGCTCTTGAATTTTTGGCTTCTTAAATGAAGAGGTTGAAGTATTTGGTTTTAACTCCATTGTAGCACAGATGTATCAATGCCAATCTTTGACCTAATTTTTATTATGAAGTTTTTGTCACTTAAATTTGAATTATAAATAGCCTACTTTTTTTTTATTATTATTTTTCTTTATTGTCATTGGTGTGAATTCTTTTGTGCTATTTTAGGCTGGTTTTTACTTCCTTTGAAGGACTATGCTGGTCAACATTTAATGAGATATTAATGTCCAAGGCTAAACTGTGGCTCTTAGTGAACTAGAAATGAGGCTTACTGAATTAGAAGTAGTCTCTAGGATTTTTTTACAGTTGGCTATTTTTTTTCAGCTTTTAGGCAGTTGTAGAAATGTATGGGTAGTTTAAATACACGTTGTCCAAGAGAACATCCTTAAAAAACAGCTGAAATAATTGATAACAGCAGTTTCTTTCAGTGTCCATTCACCTGCTGTAGACAGATAAGTAGAAAGCACATGTGCCTCCCTACAGCAAGGGAGGCACTAAGAACACACCAAAAGAAACGTTTTACCCTTCTCTGCTGTCCTTGAGGTTATGCAGGGTGTAAAGGCTCAAAAAAAATCAAGGTAGATTTTGAAGAAGGCTGGCATATATTTGAAACTTGGGGCTTTTTCACTGTCATTTTTTGCTGGTAATACAGGGAAGATGTGAGTTGTGTCAGTACCTTTCTTTACAACAACTACTTATAGTGGAGTGAGGAGTCTAAAAATTCTGGATTTCTTTTTTGGACTGTCAGCTATTAAATTCATTGCATAATGACTAGGTAGTTTTGTGTCTTCATCTCTGGTTTTAGCCCCCACTTTGAGAACACCAGACTGTGTTGGTATTCCCTGGATGCCCCTTGCCTGTCAGGGGAGGAAAAAAGCCCAAAAGAAAACAAACCACCAGCAGAGTTTGGTCAAAGGGTACTGGATCATGAGGGAGAAGTCATGATACCAGAAACTTCTGGGCAGGAGAATTACTGGGAGAACATTAGTTTTTGATGTGGTGTTCTTGAAAACTGTATCCTTGAGAAATTAATGTAATGCATGGAAAATGCATCTCTGTGTTCTGGAGTAAAGAAAATGAAAGTAAATGCTCTGAAGAAGGGGATTGTTACATATCAAGAACTGCCGGGGGTGGGAGGGCCATTTGTGATATCAGCTCTACAATAACACAAATTAAACTGTTAAAACTACTTCCTGGAAATTCTGTCAGAGTGAGTTCTCAAATTTCCTGAGCCCCACTTTTAATGGGAGGGTGTGTGTATATATACATATGTACAAAATATTTTTCTTGGTATAATTATATTGTTTATAAATGAGTTGTGTTCCATGGGATTCCTTAAAATCACATTCTTTTTAGATGGTGTTAAAAAACCAATTTTTCAAACAGAAATTTAAAGTTTGTTTTTTACTTTTCAGATGGTTGTGGGGGGAGATCTTCTGTTTCAGATTCTCTGGTAGCAAACAGAAAAGTGAAGATATTTGAGATTTCTAAAGAAAACACATCAGCAAAAAAAAGTATTGATTGCAATGTAGAAAGTTAATTTATGGAATTTTTTACTTGATTCTAGGCCTGTGGATTCTAATGTTCCAATTCTTGTTAACACATTTAAGAAAAGTTTGTTGACTCTATTAGAATGAAAGTTTTATGTTTCATAATCATTTTAATATATATTGAGATAAATTGTTCCTCATTCCTGCTTGTGTGTTAATAAGTTTGGGGTTTATACAGAGGGTTTATACTCGAGGGTTTTTTAAAGTTTTTTAACTTACTAAATAAAGTTTTTGAATGAGAGCAAATGAAGTAGTGAAGGATGATGTCTCAAAACAGCCACACATCAAATTAATGTCACACTTCCGTACAGAACTGTCTGTGTAGTTATTACTCACTGACAAAGCCTTTCCGCATAGAACCAACAGTAACGGTTGGAAATTTGGCTCACAAATTCCTCTAAACTTCTGTTACATCACCAGCAGCACTTGCTACTCTATTACCAGAAAGGTGGTGCTGACTGATCAGTTTAACAAGAGAAGTGTAGATATTTAAAATAAGGGAAAAAAAAATTTAGTCATGTGCATGTAAGTAATTCTGCACAAATTAAATTAAGCATGTTTAGACAGGAACTGCAATTCAAATTTCATTCACAGCTTTGTTTTCAAACTTCTGAATATATTCAGTGTCTTCCTCTTTTGTTTCTGGTATAGTTATGCAGGAGCATTGGAGTGAGAGTTGCAGAGCAATGTGTGCACAATGAGTGCAGCAGGGGAAGGTGAAGAGTCTTACCAAACTAGATGGGATTATACCTGAACTATTTCACATTAAAGATTAAACCTGTATATTAAAAATAGTTCTTCAGTTAATTTACAAGCAGTAAAGGACCAATCAGCCCCTTTTTCGAAGAATTACATTTTTCTGTAGCTCATTTAAATAATAAGCTAAAAAATGTATGGAAAATAATTTTTTAACCAATCGTTGTAATTAAATTTTTTAAATAATCTCTTGTTTACAAAAGCTCCCACTGGAGAAGTTTTTATGGGATTTTTCTTCCATTCTGTAAAATTACATTATATAAACATTTTATCACCTGCCTCATGTCTAAATTTTTATTCTACAAACTTCTACAACATCTGTCACTCTTCTTCCTGTTCTGTACATTTCTTAGAAACTCTTTTGAGTAGATAATTCCTTACACAATTAAAAAACTTTGAGAAATCTGCTAAGTTATTTAATATAAACTATATGCCCTACTTATGTTGGATTATATCACTTCAGCTCTTCAAATGGAGCGAACAGTATAACTGTTATAAATAGTTATGAAATCTGGTTTCAGCACAGACACATTATTAATTTATGTGAACCTGGTAGATCTGCCAGTATTTGGCTGTAGGGATTAAAATTCTGAGCTTGAGGGCATCCTACAGTACTTTAGAAAAACTTGTGCAAACAGTTCTGCCAGTCTCAGAGCAAAGATTGACCTCGTTGGGTGGGAAGAGAGGCCTAAAAGCCTGTGCAGTGAAGAAGTGAGTTCCTTCCATGATGGGAGAGCTCATGTTTAGGGGGACCAGGGGCAGTTTCTCAGAGTCCATAGCTGGGAGCAGAGCTGAAGGTTTCTGAATCCTTTTAGACCAGCAAACCATCATCACATAGCTCTGAAACAGGTGGCAAGATGTCCATCATTTTCCTCTGCTTTTCTTCGTGGGAGGTGATACCCTGTTTCTCTCTGTATCATGTGTTGGCAGAGGACTATGCAAGTAAATCAGTAATTTCCAAACTTGGTGACTTGTGAGAGGCCATCCAGCATAGTTTGAGGTATCTATATATATATATAGATACATATAGTTGATAAAAACTTGGAAAATTTCTTCCTGCTTTGTACATGCTTCCAGATTATTGATATTCCTATTGAAAAACAAGCAAGCAAAGCATTTGGTCAGCTCTTCAGGTCACCTTGCCCTTTTGTGACTTGGCTTTTTCAGCAGGCTGGGCAGTGCTTTTGCTGAGTGTATTCCCCTGCCCTTGAACGTGCTGCAGAAACTCTACCTCGAAATCTATTTGTTTCATTTTTGTCATTGTTAATGTGTTCAGCACTGCTAGAATTGCTTCTCAAACTACAATACAAAGTTCACAAGGAAGTAAAGCACAAGAACATTAAGATCCAGATCAGAGTGACTGCTGAGCCAGGCCAAATAAATTGACAAATTTGGGTTTGTTAGAGTATTTGGATGTATTAAGGGTCATAGAGTGTAAAAGTATAGCTCAATTTGAGAATATGAGTTAAAAAGCCAAAAATACAGCACTTGAAAGATTAGTCACTTACCTGCAGAAGTTTTAGTTGGTTCCATGTGGCCCTCAGAAAATGTTGCCTCTTATCAAAACACGACATACTTGTAGACTTTGAATTACTTGGGAGCACAACTTTCAGTAACCAGTTTGGTAGTAAGTGAACCTTTGGTTCCTTGATGCTTCAAAGAGGTATGAGAAGATCCATCTACACAAAAGCAGCTTTAATCAAAGAAATGCCTTGTTTTCTTTTAAAGTTACAGAAAATATTTGGTGTGTTGTTACCAACTTGTGTACAGAACAGTTCAATTGTGTTTATAGTAGTTGCCTGTTCAGCTGCTCAACAGCTTTTGTTATCTGGATGCACTATGGGCTGACTTCTAAACCAAAGTAAGGACATTTTAGCTAGTTTGGCAAAAATATTCTAGAGTAGAAACCTATATACAGCCCTGAACTGCAGTATGTCAGAACAGAGGTTTGGAGATTTCCAGTTCAGGCTTGTTGTGTAGTTTTCATTTCTTGGCCTTTATATGAATCCCTACTGGATTTGTGTCTGATGTTTTAGCTTTTATTAAAAATATTATTTTTATTTAGTAGTTTAAAGTTGGCTACCTATTTGAGAGGTTTTAGGTGGATTGTTTTTTTAGGGTCTTTCAAATGTCTAGTCAAGTGTCTGACATGACTTTACAATACAGTGTTTAACTTAAAGGAGGGCTGGCAGAATTGCTAAATGTTGTGTTTTCAAATGCAGCCATTTTTGTGTTTTCAAGTTACTTTAACTAGCTCATAAGCATATATCTTACATAAGATAAATGCTACAGAGGAACCACCCCTGTAGAAAACTACTGGAAGTCCTTCAGTAAAATAAAGAAACTGAAGCATTTGCAACATGAAATGAAGCTTCCCTTTCTTTCCAGTCCCAGTGCTGGGATTACCAGATGTTTTGTGTTGGATTTCTGGCCTAGGACACATCTTCAAATGCAAAACGTGTCCTCCTTTTGTTTGTCACAGTGGTTAGGGTGTTTGCCTGGGAGGGAAGGGATGGGATGGGATTTGGGATATGTTAATGCAAAAAAAGTGATTTTCCTACTTTCTGGTCAGCTGCTTTAACCACTTTTGATGTATAAAATGAAGTCATATCTTTCTCTTTCATACTGTATTTTTTTGTTATTATTTTCCACAGACTTTTTTTCAAAGAAGGGGCTGTATTTTGCTTTTGCAAGAAGATGGTTACAAGCTTATTTCTGGCAGGATTCAGCGTTATTTGAGAGAGTTCTTGTTTCTAGATCTGAATGCCTGCATTCCAGAAATGGATATTACTGTGAGCAGTGTTTCTTGTGGTAATCCTAGATGACTGTCCAGTCCAGAGTCTGCCTCCTGGATTCTGTCTTCAGTTGCATGAGGACACGGTTTCATGTTACTGGTTTATCATGTAGGCACCACTAAGGGAGTGCTCCTTCCCCACCTTGCTGCACACTGGTTTGTCCCTGTTGCTTTCCCCATGTCAAATGTGGTGGTCTCACCACTGGGGTGTTTTAGCCATTTCAGCTGGGTGATCTGGTGAAACCCTTATGCATGGAAAAAGAAGGAAAAAAACTTCTGAAAAGGTTCTGAAGAGCTTTTACTTGATGATTACCAAGGTCATTCAAGGGGATTGATAAAAGCAGTTGGGGGAAGTCCTCAACAGAGTAAAGGAAGGTTTTTGCACAGACCTCTAGATTTATAATAAATTCTTTTTGAATTTCAATGTGAGGAACTGTAAACTTTAAGAAGAAAGAGTCTACTAAAACATAATTTTGTTTTTGCTGTGTATTAAAATATTTGTTCACAGTGGTGTGATGAAAAATGGACTAATACATGCTGGTGTTATATGTAGATTTTGTGGAAGGGGAAAAAGATCAGAATTTTCTGTTGGTGTGTCAAAGGGGAAAAGTTCATGGATACACTTAAGCCATTCTACCTGTTTCATGGCAGTGTGTGAGGAATTGTTATACCTAAAGACAGTTTTGTGTGTAGTATAATTTGGGGGCCCTGTGGAATGATCTGTTGTGTATCAGAAGTTTGAAACCATTGCCAGAGTCTCTGAGTTGGAAAGGGTAATTAGTGTTTAACTTCTGAAAACTAAAATTAGATCTAGCAACTAATCCCCAAACCAGGTAGGTGGTAAATGGAGAAAGGGGAATCTGAGTGATTGTATGTGAGAACAAGAAAAAATATCGAATCAAACAAAACCAGACAAAAACTTGTAAATGTTGAGCAATGTGCTCCATAGGCCTCTTAGTGAGTTTTGAATTACTCTAGATGACAGGGTATGAATAAAAATAGAGAAAGGGTTTTTTGGGGGTTTTTCGGGGGTTTTTTTGGGTGTTTTTTTTAATGTTCTGAATTTGAGTTTAAAAATTATATATAAAAAATATTATTTCTGGAACATATGAATTGGGTGACTGTTGACATTGAATTAGAAAAATAAATAGATACATAATACAGATAACAGATACATAATACAATAGATACAGATAATCCCAATGAAAGTTTCTCCTTCAGGGAGAGGGCATGTCTTTATATGTAGGAGATCCAGCTTGGTTGGCATTTTGGATGTTTTCCTCCATAGCTTTTGTGACAGGGCTGTGTTAGCATTGAAGAAAGACCTGAAGATACTGGTGCTGCTTGTATTTTCCCTACTCTGTAAACGATCTGTGAAGCATGTATTTATGGTACAGGACAGGATTTTGTGGCTGTTGTTTTTGATGGAAACAGAAACAGAGCCTCTGCTACAGTAAAAGGACTGTATTATTTCTCTTGCTGCTGGTAGCAGTAGATAATACTAACTTAAATTTCACCTTTGTAACAAAGTGGCCAGTGAGCAAAATTAATGTTCAGTGTACTAGCATGTATTTACAGTTTCAGAAAGCTTTAGTTTCTTATAATGGTCTCTGAACTGCTCAGGGAAAAAAAAAAAGCAGTGAGTTGTGTCTTACCCTGATTCTTGGGTTGTCTTTTCTTAGAGACTTGGAAGGGCATGTGGCCATGTTTTTGAACCTGGCTGAGTTGTGGAAAATAAGCATTTAGTATTAGGTCTTGCAACACCGAAACACCCAAACAAATAAAACTACCACCATCACCACGGAAAGTTAAAACAAAACAGAACCAACAAAACTCCCAAAACAAAATATACAAACAACAAAAACCAAACAATCCACCCCAAAAAACACACCTCAAACAAAAAAATTACGTGTCTTCAAGACTTGGTTGTTTTTTTTATCTAACATCGGCTTGGGTAGTGTTTATGGTAAATATAGTTTGGCAAGCTTTACCAGCATATTTTGTTTAGAGATAGTTAGACCAAAACTACATTTTGAGACAGAAGTACCTAATTTACTATTTGTAATTGAAACTAAAGTGTGTGACCTCAGCATGGATAGTGACCTAACTAAGATAATGGACTCTCTCAACTCTCTGTAGAAGAAATTATGTTTTCAGAAACTGTAATATTTAAATTAAGAAGTCTTCAAGATTTGAATTTTTGATTTTTGTTTCTAAGCAATTGCTCTTACATGGTTTAGTTTTCTGTGTATATGCACAAATATTTGATTATCCCTTGGAGCTAAAAAAAGTTTTGCATAAAATATGAATATTTTTTAGTTCATTTGAATTAAAATGTCTTCAGCTTTTCTAAGGCTATGTGAAAATCTACTTTCAGTTTTTAATAGAATAAAATCCACCTAATTGATTTAAAAGTCAGCATCACTGGAAGAAAAGTCAATGTGCTGATTTACCCACTCTGTAACTCCAAAACTGAATTTGCTCTTCAGTGTCTCACTGAAATTGTTGGGAATTGGTTTGAGAGTCCATCTTAACTACAATATTGTTCTTTTTAAGGGAAGATTTCTTTGAACTGTGAAATTTCTTTGTCAAAAGCACAGAGAAAATATCAGAAGTTAATGGCTTAGAATGATTGTGAGGCAATAACACTAATTTAGGAGTAGAATTTTGAGAATAGAGCATTTATTGGAGAGAATTGACACTTTTTCAGTGCTAAGGAGCTGTTTGTGCCTGAATATTGAAAGCACAAGATTGTTTCTTTCCCTGGTATTTGACTACTGAAAAGTGTTCTTAATGTGTTATCATCTCTGTGGAGTAATTTCATTTTGGTTTATTGGTTGCTGTGAGCATATGGGTTTACTGGTGAAAGTAACTCCTGAGGGAAGACTGATGTTGGGAGGGAAACTTTAATTTTACTTTGAACTTGAAGAGCTTTACCTGCTGCATCACACTATTGGGAGAAAAGGAAAGGGGAAGAAACAACTCTGAATTTCCTGGGTTTATATGTTTTTCGAAGCTTATCATGGCTTTGCAAATTCCTTGTGGAAACCATTTTCTCTGGAAAGAATGCACCCAGTGCTTTGCGTCTGTGCGCCTTGGAAAAGGAGGTGGTTTGTTTCAGCAGCAACTCTAGTAATATATGTTTCTCATTTACAACAAAGACACACAGAGAAGGAAGACACACTGTTTCCTGGAAGAAAGCACAAGAAATGGTGATAATGGAGTCAGTTACTAGATTTTAAAAGCAATACATTGCCGGCATGTTTTCTGATCTGTCTAGTGAGCTTGTCTTTGTTTGCTGCCAGGGGTACTCAGTAACACAGTGTGCAATGGCTCACCTCCTTTCCAAGGGATATTGTATGCCCAAATCTTTAATTTCACTTTTTTTGCATTTGTTGCAAATGTAATGTTGGTCACGGTTTCCATAGTGAGCAATAATCATCTGGATGTATGGAGATTAAAATGCTTTAAGTCTCTTGGAATTTTGTTCATGTTATTATATTAGCACAGTTCATTAAACTGGTCAGTAACTGTATCTGTTCATGGAATCTAAACTCATGCTGCTCATGGGGCAGCACATTTTTTGTGTGCTTTCAGTTGTCAGAGACCTTTTGGAGTATTGCAAACTCTACTTTTGAAAAGATATTTGACTAATGGATTTTTCTTTTGGTTTTCCCCCTGCAGGTTCGATCTGTGGATGAGATGAATCATGAGTTTCAAGCTCTTGCCCTAGAATCTCGGGGAATGGGAGAGGTAATTATTAAGGGCTGAAAATCAAGTTGGTGGTTTGGAAATGTTGATACAATGTAAGAAGTCTGAATAATTCAACATGAAGCAAAGAACTTCTCTTAAGAACTGGTTGCTTTTTCAGGCAGCTGGAGATTTCTGTTGTAAAGTAAAGAAAAACTAAGTCCTTTGCAAGAACACTGGAATGGTTGTTGACTGGATATGCTGTGTCTGTGCCAGTCTTGGTAGATGACTGGTACTCTTGGGGAAGTGACAGGGTGATTTTTTTTTCAAGTGTGTGCAGCTGTATGAAAGGAGGCATGTTTTCAGTGTCACTGTATTTAAGTTAGTGAAACAATTGCATGCTAGTGAAATAATTGCATGCAAGCCAAGAAGACTGGGATCTGAAAAAAGGTTTGGCTCCAGAACTGGCATACCCAGCAGAAATCTGTGGTAATTTACTATTTTTTTTACTGGTAATTACTCCTTAAGAGAAGATTTTAAGCAGGGTGAAGAGTGCAATTGTGTAATTTAGCTAGAGAGAAGAAGGACTTTTTGTCTTATTGATTTGATTTGTTTGGGGTTTTTCAAGTCAGTGTACTTTGTGAGGAGGTATTTAAGATCAAGGAGGATCACTTGGCTCTTTCAAAAGCAGTTCCCTGAGCTGTTTAGAAAGTAATTGACCTATGTTACAGTTATTTGCCCTGACAGGACATGATAAAGAAATAAATGCATGTTGAACTAAGATTTCAAATACTGATCCTCTTGTCTTCTGGATATTTACCTAATTCAGTTAATAATGGAACAAGTGACAATATTTCAGCTTAACTTTCTTAAAATGATGATAGGACTGTGATCTTCATGGAAGCCATAACTTACTGATGAAAAACAAATGCCATGTTCTAATTGCTGAATGTTTCTGAGCTGACACATGACTGTTCTTACTTGATTTTTTTACTTTAATGAAGCATTTAAGCAGTCACTTCGCTTTTCAGCAGTTTTTGCTTCATCCAGGGTTGAAAGATAAAGATGTTAGTGAGGTATCTGTGGTAGTACCAGCAGTGTGATAGGAGTGGATGGGTGAAATTCATAGTGATGTTTGTTCTTTTGACACCCACAAAGTACTCAAAAGATTAAAAGCAGTGAAAGTGAAGGATGGCACACATACCTGGGAATTAAATTAAGGTGTGTATGGCCATCCATACTGCACTTCATTTAAGTTATCTGAGATGAGGGATGTATTTCTGCATGGTCATGATTCTGTTTGTTTTCATGGGTCTGTAAAGATGTTTCTAAAAACACAAAAAGACAGACCTTTGGTACAGTACTGCAGCATCAGAAATTGATACTGTACTGTGAGCCTGCACTTACCAGGTTATTTTGTTGTTCATTTCAAGAGTTTCTTCCATGTATCTTGAGGTGATACAGGTTCACGTAGCTAGGTTGACTTAGTAATTTTCATAAAGTATTGCTCAACAATAAAGTAGTCTGGGATAAATTCCGTGGCTATTTTAACCTTCCTTTTGATTATAACCTTTTAAAATATTAAAGGAAATGTCCCTGCAAATACCCTTGTAAGAATTGGTAGTTGTGTGTTCTTCTGTGCTTCCCTCTATCTGCTTGGAAAGGTGTGAAAGAGAGGTCATGTCAAGCGAACTGCTTCTAGCTATAGGGAGGTTATCTTCCTCATTTTCTCTCTCTGCATAGATTTTTCTCTGAACTGAAATTAATTTCTTGGTCATAATTCTAATCCTTCTTCATGCTCTTTTTCCCAACTGGGTGTCCATACTTGGCATTAGGAGGCTGTTAAGTCTTACTTTTCGTATCATTATGGAAATCAGGACTGTCTGTGAATCATCAAGCAAGCATCTCTTCCATGTGCTAATGTAAAGGACAGAGTATGAAATCTGTTTTCATTGTACCACAACACATTTTGGAAATGTTGTGTACTGGTAATCCTTCTGTTTATTATTGATGTGAGCTTCTTTCAGATGGAGCCTGGTATCAGTCAGTATCAGAAATAGGACAATGTAACCCGAGCCAGACCTGCAGCTTCCTTGATCTGTTTCTGTCCCTCAATTCTTTGTTAATTTATTCTGTAAAGAACAGGCTGAAGTTTTGTTAGCTGTATTGCAGATTGTCTCCTAAACTTTTAGCTATTAGATTGGTTATACACAGATGATGCTTCTGGCTCCAGCTCCCAAAATCTGTTTGTGACCCTTAAGGTCATGTTAATATTCTGAAGAAACAAGGACACGTGGTGCTATTTCTCTAAGCATCTGTTTGCTATTTCAGGGCCAGCATGGTGGGCTTCAGGACCTTAAGTGTGACCCAGTGCAGGCACACATAAAACTTAGTGCCAAACACAGTATAAAACTAAATCTTCTTTTGTAATGTCTGTTCTTATATTAGCTTACAGAGTCGAATCACATGCATTTCATTGTGGGAACAAAGTATTCATTTCTAGTGCCAAAACTTCATGCAGAGAAATTCAGCTAAGGTGTTCATTCAGCTCAATAGGATCAACTTCTGATCCTGAAAATAAATTTTAAAAAATAATTTGAAAATCTTAAATTCAAGAGCCAGTAATCAAGACTGTGCTGTTACTTATCAGAGAGCTGGCTAAGAGGCAGCTTTAGCATAACTCGCTATTATTATTCATGTGAAGTAAAGGGCTTTGTTGATCTGGCAGACACCTAACAGGGATCAGTGCTGATACTGGAAAAGACACTTTTTAGTGTACTGTTGGGAGAACTTAGTAACAAATGTGACAACCTTTTCCATCATTTTTGGTTAGATTTGGATGTATCTTCGTAAAGCTTATTCTTTCTTGAATTAAATACAGGAAATGTGGAGCAAAACGTTATCAAAGGGTAAAGCACAATGATTTTAACTACTTGTGTTTGCTTGTGGTGACTTCCTGATTAAGTTCTTTTCAGTAGAGCTAATCAGGTGCACATTGTGTCCTGTCTGTCAAAGATAGACAGTTGTTATGTTTTCCTGAAAACTACTTTTTTTTTTTCCACAGTTAAATAGTTGACAACTGCTAGGGCTGCTTGTATGACAATCCAATAGCTAAAATATCTGTTTTAAAAAGAGTATAGTGTATGTCCTATCCATCATCTGTCAAAAGTAAATCATAAAACTGAATCACTGCCCCTCAGGAAGCTGCAATATTGTAAACTTTGAAATATTACATTAATTTAAATATTTGAGGGATGTCTTTATTGTGTAGAAATTTTAATGAAAAATAATTTCTGTACAGCTGTTTAATCTTCAGTAATTTAAATTTAGCCTCTTGAGGTATGGATGATGCATTATGTTTTGTGTTAAAAATATTCTATATTCTTTGTGTACCAAAGACTACATGAAGACTGCAAGCAGTTGAATTTATCTGTTTGGAATTTGAAAGTAGTTAAAAGGGAAAAAAAAGGCAAAGCACAAGCACAAAAAGAACAAAACAAACCTAAAAAAAACCCTCAAAACAACAAAATCCCCCCAAAACTTTTACACTGAGGATTATTGCTGCTTTCTACCAGTGGGCAGTTTTTCCTTTGATAGAAATCCTGTGATTCTGTTTTGAAATCGAACCTAGTATTTCAGTCTGTTCTGATCTAAATTTGCTTATTGTTTTTAACATTGAGTTGTCTAAACACCTGTCTGATAGTAGAATTTACTAATTTCAGGGAAAGCATACTTTAGATAATTCTCATTTTATAACATCCAATACATTATGACATCCATACTAGATCTGTTTTATTCTGACAAGGTTGTGTTAGGCTGTGACACCTTTACTTCTGTGTTTCATCTCAGCTGGACACATACTTGAAATTACCTTAGAAAATAAAATGTGATTCCCAAAACCAAGGTTTCATAGATGCTGTTAAATGCTTGCTTTCTGTTCTACCGCTGACCTACAAAATGAAAATTAAGTGATATTGCAAACTTGTTACAAATGCAAAGCTAAAAAGGATGTGTAGATTGCATAAGCGGATCTGGGTTTTGTAATCTTTTGCTTTTAGTTGAAATGCAGTTGTAAGATTCCATTAATCTATTTCTCTTAGCTAGAGATAGTCTTCTCTTAGTCTTCTGATAGCTAACTTTATGCCTTAAATTTGGGGTAAACTTAATATCCTGGTGTTCCCAAAGTGTGTTTGGTTGACACCTGGTGGTGATTCTACAATGCACTTGAGAGTGGGTGTCTCTGTCAGGGCAGGTCATAACAGTCCAGCACTCTTGCAAGAATGGTACTCTCCTGTGGTTTTGTTGAGCTTTGACTGAATCCTTCTGTATTAATGAACTTCTGTAAGGAAACCATGGATCTGAGTATGTTAGCTAGTCAAAATCCTTTGTTTCTGGTGAGAACTCTGGACAGCACAGAAAAACAGCAATCCTGAAGTTACTCCAGAGGAGCTCTTGTCACCTCTGTTGCAGTGTCAGTACTAATTGCTAATTGCAATCTTATCCTCCTCCTCTTTAAGCAAGTTCTTTCAATGTTACACTAAGAAATATCTAAAAAAATACTCCAGGTAGTAGTTTCATCAAGGCTCATACTCAACAACCATCATGTTCAGAAGAGTTTTTTAGTCACTTAAGTTATAGGAGAAACAAATTTCCAGAATGTACTCATTTATTGCAAACAACTTCATCAGATTGTTTGGTTTTTTCTAAGCTTACGAAATTTAAAATTCTAAATTCAGCATTACATTATGCAGAATCTGATGGATTATGCTGCTTTCTTCAGAACTCTTCCCAATATTTTTTGCAAGTTGTTTTCACTTTAGTTTCAGTTGATGGACCTTTTAAAGTATGTAATATATAGTCTGAGAGTACAGTTTTTTAATTACATATTCAAGAGGAAGTATGATATGTAGAGTTTGGCAATTGTACTGTTACTGATGGAAGAAGTTAGAGGACCAAAGTAGAAAAATGCAAGTGACAACTTGACATTTGAGGTATTGTGTGATGCTTCTGTCATGTCCCACTAAGTCCTTCTGTCCTGAAGGAAGTACAAGAAGTGATACTGATCTAATGTGACACTTTTCTGCTTTAGAAGTAGGAATGAAAAAACCAATGGCATTGTTTGTATGTAGAACTTCACATTTGAATGTCACTGATTTGTAACTGATTTAGACCCTGTGGTCTAAAGGAGCTGATCTGCTACTGTGTGTGTTAGTCACTTCCTAGAATTTGTAACGTGATGCACTTCTGAGTGTAGAGAACTTCACAATGAACTGCTGCTGTGTCTAGTTATCATCACAGTATTAGTTAACAGCCAAGCTTTTGAGCCTTTGGAAAGAAGGCACTGTTGGTTAAGGCTTCTGAGAGGATTGACTTGATTTGGGATTAATTTGATTTGCTCTTTTCACAGCTGTTTCTATATTCTGTATTTCTCCCTCATAGCTTCAGAATCTCAGTCCTGTTGCAGTCATTTTGGCTATTCCTTTATACATCATCTGCTGTAACAGGAAGTAGCTTTCAAGTGTTATATTATTCCTCAGCAGTACCTGTTGCCTTATTGAACACTGATTTTGGTATCAGTGTGTGCTTGCAGCCCAGAAAGCCAACCACATCCTGGGCTGCATGAGCAGCAGCGTGGGCAGCAGGTCGAGGGAAGGGATTCTGCCCCTCTGCTCTGCCCTAGTGAGACCCACCAGGAGTGCTGCATCCAGCTCTGGGGGCCTCAGCACAGGAAAGGTGTCAGCCTGTTATAGCAGGTCCTGAGGAGGCCACTAAGATGATCAGAAGGCTGGATCACCCATCCTGTAGAGACAGGATGAGAGAGATGTGGTGGTTCAGTTGGAAGAAGAGAAGGCTCCCAAGAGACCTCATTGCAACCTTAAAGGGGACTTGCAAAAAAGAGGGAAAGCAACTTTTTACAAGGGCAGATAGTGATAGAATGATGGGGAGCAGTTTTAAACTGAAAGAGGAGAGATTTTGATAAGATGTAAGAAAGAAATTCTTTACTGGGAGGGTGGTGAGGCACAGACACAGATTGTTCAGAGAAGTTGTGGCTGCCCTATCCATGGAAGTATTCAAGACCAGGTTGGATGGGGCCCTGCACAACCTGATCTGGCATGCCACTCGAGTGGCATCCCTGCCCATGGCAGGAGAGTTGGAATTAGATGATCTTTAAGGTCCCTTCCAAACCAAACCATTCTATGATTTTATGATGTCAAATTAATTACTTGCATACTCTTAGAAGTATTGCTATTTCTGCCCATTTATAAGCGTATTTAGATAAAAATGTTTTCTCTTTTTAACAGCTTTTACCTGCCAAAAAGTTTTGGGAACCTGATGATTCAGCAAAAGATGGACAAAAAGGGATATTCCTTGGTGACGAGTGGAGAGAGACTGCATGGGGAACTCCTCGTAAGTGATTGTTGTATATGTATTGAAAAATCAGTCAGGATTACTGAATGTTCTTCAAAGAAAATTAATATCAAAACCTGTAATTGTGTATTAGATTTTATT
The DNA here is from genome assembly GCF_001715985.3 of Manacus vitellinus. NCBI lineage: Eukaryota > Metazoa > Chordata > Aves > Passeriformes > Pipridae > Manacus > Manacus vitellinus. Next base: position 6,400,911 of record NW_021938895.1, read on the forward strand.
TTCTTTTAATTTTAATTGTGAAAATGTATACTGCAATGGTGATTGTGTGTCAATCACACTTTGTGATTTGGAATTTTTTATTTAATTTAATTTTGATCTTGTTTAATATTGCTGCTGTAATGAAATGCAAAAAACATTACAAATGGTATTTTAAAAAAATACAATAGTTTTATTTATTTGTTTGTTTTTAACAGACCATTCTATGTCCCAACCTATTATGGTACAGAGAAAGCCTGGACAGGGTTTTCATGGAAACAGTGAAGTAAATGCTGTATTGTCTCCACGATCAGAAAGTGGTGGCCTTGGAGTGAGCATGGTAGAATATGTGTTAAGTTCCTCTCCAGCTGATAAATTGGATTCCCGGTTTAGGAAAGGAGCTTTTGTAAGTAATGCAGTGTGTTAAGCTTGCTTAGTTACCTGCAACAGTCTTTCTGTTACATGGTTATATTTTCTACTCTCTTTGTCCGTTTTCTTTTTTAACTCTCTTCTCTTTAGAAGCAAGTGTGTAGTAGCTATTTGTCTGTCTTCCTTGGTTGGAGGGGGCAGAAGAGGGAAGTGGTTTGGGAATCTTGACTAAATAGCTGTCTTAAAGTGCTTTCCTAAAAACATTATTTAAAGGAAAAAGATTGCAAATAGCTTAATTTAAAATGTGTGATGGGCTTTATTCTAGATCTTCCTATTTTTTGTTTTCATGTGGGTTTGTTTTATAACTGGATGTTTTAATTGTATAAAATAAACTTTTATCTAATTCAAAGTGTTACTGCTTTAACAGCACCGCTATAGTTAAGGTTGAGTTAGCTCTTCCATTATAAATCTTGGCATTCCTTTTCACATTTTGGCAGTTATTAATTGCATGTGGTTGAAACTTGACGACCAAGTTACCCACCAAATGCAATTTCATTGACAACAAACTGTTTGTATTGTTTACGTGCACTGTAGTGTAGAATTAGGTCACCTTGTGGTGCTCCTATTGTGTTCTGTTCAATATTCAGAATCAAACAGATTCTTTTTCCTCAGGGCACTAGAGATGCTGAAACAGATGGACCTGAGAAAGGAGATCAGAAAGGCAAGGCTTCTCCATTTGAGGAGGACAAAAACAGAGATCTTAAACAAGGAGATGATGAGGATGTTACTAAAATAAATGGCAGAGGTTTGCCAAATGGAATGGATGCCGATTGCAAAGATTTTAAGTAAGCTTTTAACTGTTTCTCAAGAAGACGAGCATGTCTCTTAAGGGCATTATTACAGTTCTGGTTTGTGTGTCAGCTTTAAACATTACCCAGCTGCAGACTGATTCTTTCCACCTCAAGTCCTCCCTTTCCCACTGTGCCACATGTTTCTTAGGATGTCATTAATGTGTGTGTCACTTCTCATGAGACAAATTCATCTTAACATAGTTATTATTCAAAGTAAACGGGTACCTTTTGAATGTGGTGAATTAAGGAGAGATGAAAACTTTTAACCCTTTTAATGTCAAATAAATCCCTATCTCTCTCTGCTTCTTTTTAATACTCTAACTTTTGCATCTGAGTGTTGTTGTAGAGAGTAAGTCCTACCAGAATTTTAACTTTCCTTCTGATTTTCTTAGTGGATACCACAGCCTAACACAACTAATTATTTCCCCACGAAAGTCTTTCTAGAAACCATATCTTTGACTTTGGTGGAACAATGTATTTCCCTATTCACATAGTTAGATATCACCTATTCACAGTGTAGAATGGTGTTGTGGTTTGGTTGTTTGCTTAGGGAACAAAAGATTGGACCAAGCTCAAGCTTTGGAACAGTGAACTCCCATATGACAGTACAACCAGTCTGGGTTTTCTTCCTAATACTAAACTGCGTTTTAAATTTGGTATTTTTTTAAGGACTAACCTTTCTTTTTTGAGTTACTGTGATGCATTTGTGACTGTCATACAGAAGAATTAACAAGATAGAGAACTAGAGTGCTGCTCATAAATTTATCTTAATGTGGTGAACATGACCGAACAGTTGTGCTTTCATTAGTTCATTACTGAACAAGTATATTAAAATGCATGTTTGAATCCCATATGTAAGTTTTTCCTACCCTTTAAAAAATGTATTTACCTGAGGCTAAGAAGTAATTCTTCAAGTCTGTTTTTCAAGACATATTATTGAAAATAATATAATACCAAGCATATTAGAGAACTCACATTAGCTCCTTTCGGATGCATGCTGCAATATGCACAATAAACAAAAGTTACCTTCAATATTATATGTAGAAAATGCAGAATAAATATTGTCCTGCTTTTCTTTACCAGTATCTATTACAATTTTGAAATAGTTGTTTGCAAAATACCTTCTGTATTATTTAAAGAGAGAAATTATTAAAAAATACACAAGTGCAAAAAAGCATCCAAAGCCAGTAAACCTCTCAAAAAAAAAAAAAGGCCATCTAATTGAAGTGGGCCATATAAAGTGGTACTAGCTCTCCAAACAGAAGTTTATAATTGAAGTATTGACACAACTTTAACTATAGCAACAGAACAGCACCAATATAAGGAGCAACCTATATTAGGTAAACATAAGTATTAACAAAGAAACTTTGTCCTGTCCTCCTCCTTGTATTTTTATTGTACTTGCAGCGTTTTTAAACTAAAGTATGTACTGAAATAACTGCCTTTTTTCCTTTTGTTCTTCACTTTGTTGATGCTGTATTTCATTTGGGAAGAATAGGGAATATTAAATGGCTTCATACTCAAGTTTTGTACATGGAGCCAGACATGGTTGCTAGATAGGATCCTTAGATGATAGCCAGTATGGTACAGGCAATTGTCGTGAGGTTGGTTGTTATGTTAAAAAAACTCTAATGTACCTTCTTTATCTTTGAAGTATTTTTTCTAAAGTAATTCTGAAGTGTTGCAATAAACTCACTAAAAGGCTGATTTCTAGCTGTGCAGGCTTCAGTGTTGGTATCAGCAAATACATAAGTGCCAGTAGTTTTCTTTGCATTAGTCTTGTGCTTCAGTGAGGAACAGATACTTCAACCCTTAGGAACCTTGAAGAGGAAGGATAACAGGCAGTACTGAGGCTGTGTCTCTGTCCTAGAATTAGCAGTACACCAAACTGGACTGCTGAAATAAACGTAGGTTCTTCCTGCAAGGTGACATTCTGTATTGGAGCCCAATGGTCACAAATAAAGCAAACTTAACTACAACTTGTACATTTCCTGAGAAACAATATATAATAACCAAGTTCTGCCAACACAATAATGTTGTTAAGAGATCATAGATTCTCTCACACAACTCTTTCCTAGTAGTTAACTTAGTAGAAATCAATAGTCTAAACACTGTGGCCTGACACAGAAGGTGAGGTACCACTCCAAATTAAGGTACCCTAAATCTAACCAAATACAGAGTTGGGAGTCTCTTTAGGATGTGAATCTGTTGACATCTCGCTCCACGCGTTTGCCTATAGGCATTTTTAGGTGCACAGAAACTCTCCTGTAGTCACTGGGTATGTGGGTAATATAGCCAGTGCAGATGAGAAAGCAATTCAGCTTTAATATAATTATATATATATATATAATGTTGTATACAATATTCAGGGTTATATTAAGAACACTTTTTTCCCACCAGTCATCACTGTAGTTTAGTCTATTAAATGAGTGGTGTAGGAAATGAAATGTTTTAGTCAAATACTAAATGAGGCAGCTGTTAGTTCATTTTACTTAAGTTAAAAATAATATCTGCTTTTCAGATGTGAAAAATATTTGCTGTATTGTATGTTTGTCTTTTCCAGTTGAAATTTTACTGTGTTTTTCTCTCTGTTGGCATAAGATACACTTAGCCATTTCCTTTTATTTTTGTTTTAATGTCTCTTCAATACATTTTCTAATAATTCCTGTCACTCCCAAAATAAAATAAAGAGCCATCCCAAAATTTTGCAGATAACAATTTATTCCATTTGACTCAAAACAACCTTGAAATTTAGTTTGTTTTTCTCATAGCGATTCGGAGATTGTATAGTCTTAAACTTTTTAAAAATACATAAAATTATGTTTTGAAGTGAAATGTGCCCATTATCTTGAGCCATCAATGCATGCTGGTTGAAATAGGTAAAAGCAGTCTGTCAATTCCCTTTGTAAGGTCTCTTGAATTCAGAGGTACTTTTAAAATAGAAATGCTGTACTCTGTCTATGGACAGCATTATTTCAGACTGAAGAGTCTATCTCAAATTTCTTCTAAACAGTCGTACCCCTGGAAGTCGACAAGCCTCCCCAACAGAAGTAGCTGAACGCTTGGGCCCCAATCCCAGCACCACAGAAGGATTAGGTCCACTTCCCAATCCTGCAGCCCACAAGCCTCTGGTAGAAGAATTTTCAAATCCAGAAAATCAGAATCTAGATGCCATGGAACAAGTTGGTCTTGATTCTCTACAGTTTGACTATCCTGGCAATCAGGTACAAATGGACTCTTCAGGAGCTACTGTAGGACTTTTTGACTACAATTCACAGCAGCAGGTCAGTAATGGACTTGAAAATTGATCCTTTGAGTTGTTCATTATCCTCTTTTGATAATCAGTCTTTTAAACATATAATTCATTTAATTTTCTTTTGTCTGTGAGTCAGTCAAAGGCAAATAACTGTATAATTAATCTAGAAGAATATTGGTGCATAGTTTTCTGGTTTAATGCATAATTTTCTAGTTAGTTAAGTCTAACTTATTAGTATAGAAGCCTGGTTTGAAATTTTTTTTTTAAGTAAATCCCGGTATATTATAACTCTGATTTCTGAAAACTGAAATGCATCTTTTTTTCTTTTCCAATAGCTTTTCCAGAGGACTAATGCTCTGACTGTTCAACAGTTGACAGCAGCCCAGCAGCAGCAATACGCCCTGGCTGCAGCTCAGCAGCCACACATAGGTGAGGTGTCCCTGGCAAAAGTGGGTGTGTTGCTTTGACAGAATCCTCTTGGTGTTACCCACCGTATTCTAATTCATATAGGTACTGATCACTTGGCCCATTTTAGCAGTTCTCATGAAAACTGCTCAGAATGGCTGCATAAAACTGTTCTGTCCTTAGAGGAAGTTTTCTGTTGTTGTAAATTTTCCCCTACTTTGAACAGTTGTATACAAAGAAATAAAATTTATATTTGCTCATGTAGCACAGTAGTTGAATTTTGATGCGAGTAAAAGTAAAAAAACATTACTGCTACAAGCAGTGATGGAAACACCAGCATTCTCTGCTAAAAACCAAAAATATGCAATTCTAAGATTCTATTGCAGTTTAGTATTTTTAATAATCCAGTTAAAAATCATTGTATAGTCGAACTTGAAAATCATATTGTTGTGTTGATCAAGTCATTATTCCATGGCACCTTTTAAACAGACAGCTATTTCTTCTTGCAGGCACCTTTGTGAGGGAGTTATTCTTTAGCAGGCATTTCTTTTCTGTCCCTCTAATTCAGTGAGTTAGTTAAATACATAAAGTTCTTAGTGCGCTGCAACTCAACAAGAAGGCTTTATTTAATTGACAGCAGTTTTATTTTCTGCTGCAGGGAAGCTGTCATTGTTTAGAGTGAGGAACGTTGGAACACACATGGAAGCAATTCCTTGTTTGAGGAAGGGAGGTTCTCAGATTCTGACACTGTAGGGGCAGGCTTAAAGATTCCTGCCCCTCCTACTCTCCACCATTGGGCTGTTGAGGTGTATGCACAAATCCCTTTCCTCTCTGAGGGAAGAGGAGTTCTCAGGATCAGAAGGACAGGCAGAAGTAGGAAGCAGTATGTGCAAGGGGATGTGTCCATGTTCTCCTGTCATAGGGTGGCAGTTAAGTTTTCCCACTGGCTTGTTTAGCAGCATGGTGAAGTCTGTCCAGACAGGGGTCAGCAGGCTGTAGCTGAGGTTGAAAAGTGTTATGTAGCTGAGTGATGCGATCTGAGAGCTGGAGACATGGCAGATTGAGATAGGAGTCTACAAGTCCTGTCTTTGACTGCAAAACTCTGGAGAAGCTCCTACTTTGTATGAAATGCTGACTAAGCAGTCATATAAATCTTGCCCCTTTGAAATTTAGCCTCTTCTGATATGCATATTAATAGAAATCTATTAAGAAATATTTGGAAGGAGGAACATAATTTGATGTACAGTCCTTGCTGCAGCAGTTTCTGACTCAGTGTTGGATAAAGTATGTGAACCTGACTGACGGGAAACTCTGGGTAGCAGTGCTTTGTTTGACTGAGTTTCTTCTGTTGTTTCCTTCCATTACAATGCCTATATGAAATTAAGATTCTTGGAAGTAAGATTATCATCTCATAACTGGCTGTTTAAAAGCCAGGTATCTGATTTAAACTATCTGGTTAGAATTTTTTCCTAATTGTCAGTGAGGAGAGATTTATATCTCTTGCAAGTGGTTCATTTTATCTGAGTGATTCATTTAAGACACTAGATGATTTGTCTGATTCAGATTCGTTGCAAGACTAGTGTAGCTTTTAGATAGTTAAAGCTGGGCAAGATAAATTCCACTTCTATATGAGTGAGTAGATACATATGAGATAAATCTCCTTGGAGTCTGTAGATCCAACAAACAAAGCTGTTCGGCCTTGGGTTTAATAAGAAAGGACTAGTGAGAAGACACAGAGGTGTTGATTTCTGTAATGAAGTACCTCCTTTTAAAAGCTAAAATACAAGCAGTTCCGATTTTAGCAGATAGGCTTTGTTATTTGGTTTGAATATGATGAAGCTTGCCAAGTGTGTTAGCTGTAATGAAACTCTGTTTATTACTGTAGCAGGCGTATTCTCCGCAGGCTTGGCCCCGGCTGCTTTTGTGCCAAACCCATACATTATCAGCGCTGCTCCTCCAGGTACTGACCCGTACACTGCAGCTGGATTGGCTGCAGCAGCTACCCTAGCAGGTAACTGAACACTTTCTAGTGTCTACTTTCATAATTTTCACAGAATGAAAAGAGTAAAAACTGAAATCCATCCTGTTTATTCTCTGCAAATGTATGTCTAGGAAGGAGAGACTTGTAGGAAATTAATATAGCCATTTGGAAAATTTTTACTAAGAGATAAAATGTTTCTGTTATATTTGGATTCTGAGTTTCTCTTTCCACTGGACTTTTATATGCAACAATTAGGTTTTTTTTTCTGTTCTAAAAATGTTTATCCTTAATGAGGTTTCATCTGACGTTATAATATGTATTATTTTCAAAAGATGAGACAGCCTTTCCTGATATGTTTTCACTTGGTGAAATAATTTTCTAATTTCAGGTTTTCTTATTCCTGGTGGGCATGAGAATAAAGATGGCATCCAGCATGCTAAAAGGTCCAAACAACAGATAAACTCCAAGCCCAGGAAAATCTCTTAGAAAGTGAATAGATGTCGCTGTGAAACAACACGACTGAATATTCAAGTCCCAGCTAGTGCTCAGACTCCAGCATAACGTTTTTTAAAAAAAGCCCTGTATTTCCAGTTGGTGGTTTCACAGGAAAGGCAGTAGAAAAAACTAAAATACACATATACATAATGCATTATCTGTACAATGCTGTGAATATAGAGAGATTATTCTTCTATGGGTTCTGTATCAATAGACTGGAAGAGTTAAGTGTGCCCACTCTGAAGAGCATCATGTAGTATGCAGGGAAGGCAAAGGCAATAGTTATGTTTTTAAGCAAAGGCATGAAAAAAGGACAAATCACAGATGATGAAATTCTCAGCATATCACTATCAGGAGGATCAATTTTGTTCATTCTGTGATGGTCTGAAATGATCTTTTTTTCCAACCATGAAAACTTGATTTTGAATGTTCTTTGATATACAAACTCTGAATGCTTTTAAGTTTTTTTCTTCATCATCTGAGTCTCACAAGGGTATTTATTCTTTCGTAGAGAAGATATGGTTTGGTGTGAATTTTTTCAATTAACTTGTTTGTATTCATGAGTCCTTTCAGTTAATGTGGGAGTTCATTCTTCTCCATACTGATTTCTCTTTGGACATTTAGAAGGTGGATCAATGAGGGATGCTATGAACAGTATTTTAACTGGCTGCAATAGATGGAATAATCATGCTTTCTGGTTTTAGGTCCTGCTGTGGTTCCGCCTCAGTATTATGGTGTTCCATGGGGGGTGTATCCAGCCAATTTATTCCAGCAGCAAGCTGCAGCAGCAAACACCACAGCAAATCAGCAAGCGGCTTCCCAGGCACAACAGGGACAGCAACCGGTATGTTCTTTGTGAAGAGCAGATGTGCAGTTTTCTTACGTTACTGATTGTCATTGTCTTACACCATCCTAAATGTTTAGGTTATTTTACAGTCCCAGTTTTTAAAACAATAAGCATTAAAAATAGTTCCTTTAATTCAGGTAGCAGTGCAGTTATGTGTATGTCTGTACACAGGAAGGTAATGCTTCCTGTGTAGTAAAGTATTGTAAAGTTAAAAACTGATCTAGAAAACCAACATACGGGGATGAAAAGATGCGTTCTGTTAATTTTAGGAGGATATTGTTTCTTTTGAGCTTGGGAAAAAAATTTGTCTGTGGGGGTTTTTTTTGTAAATTAGCTGGAAACTTGAGTGCCAGACATTTTTTTCTGTCTCTGAAAAGTAGGGAATTAGTTGTTATCAGGAGTTTTGATGTTCCATGGGGAGGAAGGATTGCCCATATTTTTCTATGAGAGAATAATTGTATTGCAACATCACAATGTACCGTGTTATTTTTGCCTTGGTAAATCAAGAGTGAGCAATTGTTATAAGCACTTGTTAAAATTTCCATTTCTTTAAGTAATTTTAAGAAAATGCTAATTTTCTATTGTTACTCTGGGTGCATTTTTAAACTATTATATGATCTTTCAGTGTAAACAAATGGCCTTTTTTCACAGAGGAAAACCACAACTTTTCTAATCTTATGCTTGAATGAATGTAAATATTTTAATTTTTTTACCAGCAGTATGGTTAATTTCAATGCCATTCCTAGAAATTTAATATAAGCAGTGGTTCTGAGATACCATGGAATTACAGAGTGATTTCATTACTGTTTTTATATTCAGGTGGATCTTTCTTCCTACTGTTCATTTTTGTCAGTGACCTGCATTGATAACTAAATGTATATCATCTCTCCAATGTCTTTTTTTCTCTATAAAATTAATATCAAATTTATTCAAATCACATATAAGATACTTTGTGGGGGTATATTGTGAATTGTATTTCTCCCTTATTTTGGACCTGAAAGAGATGATTTTAACCAAGAGGAACAGAGTGGTTGCAAGAATTTAGATTGCTTTTCAATCAGATTCCCGGAGATACGCTGTCAGAACATAATAAAATATGCCTGTGCTACATGGTGATGGAGCGTTATGTGAATTTTTAAAACTTAGTGGGTGCATTATTTACAGGACTGTTGGCAGTGGAGTGTTAATTATTTAGACAAGTTACTACAAGCGCTGAAATATTCAGATTTACATCATTCAATTGCCTGGAAATAATGTAAACAAATGTGTTTATCAAGAAGGATCAGGTGTTCAGTTAATAAATAATGTAAGTCATAAATGTATCACTCTTACAGATTTTTTTCCTTACTTTGTACTCATTACCATTGATGGAACATACATGAGTCCTGCTGTCCAGAGCAGGGAAGATGTTTTATGGTCGTATTTGTCAGCAAAATAATATATACTTTTTATTCTTTATATGTATATATCCTTGAAAACAAGATGGAGTATTGCCAAAATTAAATTCAGAGCTAAGAGGTATCAAATACACCAAGCAGCTGTTCTAGACCTTTTTTAACATACAATGGACTTGCTTCCTTACCTTTTAAGGACGTTCCTTACCTTTTAATTGGCCTTTTCCAGGTTCTGCGTGCTGGAGCAACTCAGCGCCCACTTACCCCCAACCAGGGTCAGCAAGGGCAGCAGGCAGAGTCACTTGCAGCAGCTGCAGCAGCAAATCCAGCTTTGGCTTTTGGTCAAGGTCTTGCTACAGGCATGCCAGGTATGTATGTTATCAGTGGATTAAGAGACTCGCTGAAAGTTACAATATTGGAGTTATTAGGTAACAGATCAACACGGTCCTGTTATGTTTATAAGCTGCTTAGAATTGAGTTTTGTAGCTTTATGTTGTTCAGTTGGTTTAAAATGCTGGCACACTATTCTTGGAACACAAGAAACTCCTCTAGCATTTTTTATTTGGAGCATTTTCTCTGTATTTGCTGTTAAAAATATATGAACAAGGAGTATCATAGATTTTTGCAAGATAATGTCATATATAATGAACAATAGCATGCTGTCTTCAAAGGTTGTGTGTTCTCTGGTTCCTCTGCAACAGGATGTATTAATTTTTTTTCTATTATAACTTCTTATTTGTGACACAACAGTAATAATATCTAAAATTCGGAATCCAAAATTAGGAAATTTAAAACAAAAGTACTGCTTAATCATCTTTGAAGATCACAACATGCTTGAAGTGGAAACCCTCCCACACTTGGAGCCTCCTTTTAGTGTACATGGCTTCTGACTCATCAAGGGGGGGTTCATGTGCCAGGGAATAGTTAGCTTGAAGTTCAGCATCACTTCTAAGTGTTTGGAACAGTTACCCGAGCAAGAACAATTTCAGTATACCTGGCCCTTCAATATGAAAGTTAAGATTTTTACATGGTTAAGTTACATAACATGGATGGTAGCTGCATTCCTTTCACCTCTGCAAATTCTCTCCTCGATCAGCACCACTGTGAAATGCCACATGGCCTAGAGAAGAGAGAGTTGTTTGCTGCATGCTCTGGGGCTGCACTGTGCACTTTGTCTCATGTGATCAAATTTTAGACCTCTATCTGCAGAACTGACTGGCTATTGTGTTCTTCTTGCCTGTTTTATTTTGTAACTGCCATTTCTCATGCAGCAGCACCTTCAGCTTTTAGCATCTTTCTCCTAAAATGAGGAACCAACAAAGTACTGTCCCAGCACCTGCCAAATGGTATCTCTGCACCTCACCAAGGTGTGCTAACAGTGAGGCATATCAGAGATGTTATAAGCATCTTTGCACAAGCCTCAAAGGCTTAGCTATACCTTCTTTATTTTTTTGAGAGGGAGTGTTGTGTGGTTTTTTATACTTACTTATAAGTTCTTACTTTGGGCTTGGAGCATCTGTCTTAATTCAAGAGCAGCTCTTAAAACCCATAAAAAGATCCCCCCTCTAAACAGATGATTCAGAGTTATTACTTTGTGGTCAAATACATAAACTCTGTAGTGCAAGAGCCTGTCCTGTTAGGAAGGTACTTGTAGACCTTTTTTGCTCCTCTGCAAGCCCCAAAAGGTTTTCTGTGAAGGCAGGAACCTTTTTATCTAGTTTCCATTGTAGGTTGCTGCTTTATCCCATCTGTTGCTACATGCCTGGATGGCCAGAGAAGAATTCTTGTGGATATATTTCAGACTGTTCTATAATAAGAACTGTGTGCAACTGAGTTCAGCCCTACTCACCACACTCTTACAGAGAATAGAGCTCAAAGTGTAAACAAAGACATTTATTTTATCAATCATCGTAAAATAGGTTTGTAGTGAGTCACAGGGTGTGCTGGTGATTTCTGTTTTTGTGTGAAGCAGAAGGATATAGGATGATGAAATGAATACAAGCCATTTTACATGGGAATCCTCATACTGGTTTAGATGTCTGTATTTGAGTGAGATGAGATACTTGGGCTCCATTTATAGCTAGCAAAGAGAAGTAGGAACTTTTAATGTTGATTTGTCTCTATTTTAGTTACCTGATTTAGAGTTAGGTGAGTTTTACTCCAGAGATGCCTTTTTCTATTTCTGTACTAAATTGAGTCAAGATGGCTAAATAACATCACCATACCAAAATGTGGTTCAGCAAATCCCAGGTAGCAACCACTGAGCAACACATACAATGTAATAAACAGGAGGAAAATGTGTGGAATTCTTATTTCAATGGACTGAGATGTTTTACAAGAAAGTAAAGGTCCAGACTGAGTTTCAAGCTTTTAAATATTCTTTACAGAGAGAATATTTGTAGTTTGGCTTCACTGTGAGCTAATAAGGGAGAGTGTATTGTTGAGCTTGTCCACGCTGTTGTCCTTAAATTGTTAGAGCTGCTTTCTCCTTGCCACAGCCTTCATGTTGGATGACATTAATGTTATCCCAACTGTGCAATTGTTTTATTTTCAATTTTTATATATCAAGTATTTCTTTATTAATTATTTAGGAGCTGTATTTCTGTATTGCTTAAGGCACAGATCTCATTCTACATGCAGAGTGAAAGTGTCTGAAATTCAGGTTAATTTTCACATAATGTTGTTGCTAAGTCTCTTTTCAGAAAAGCATAGAATCACAGAATGGTTTGGGTTGGAAGGGACCTTACAGATCATCTCATTCCAATCCCTTGTTGTGGACAGAGAACCTTTCACTAGACCAGGTTACCCAGAGCCCCATCCAGCCTGGTCTTGTACCACACCATAGAGGGGCTGTTCACAGCCTCTCTGGGCAGCTTGTTCCAGTGCCTCCCAGTAAAGAATTTGTTCCTAATATCCCATCTGAACCTATGCTCTTTCAGTTTAAATCCATTCCTGCTTCATGCCCTTGTAAAAAGTTGCTCTCCAGCCCTCCGGTAGTCTCCTTTGGGTACTGGATGGCTGATATAAGGTAAAACTTCACATTCTTGTTTAAAATCATTAAATGTGAAATATATTTTACATTAGAATTGTGCAATTACATTTTAAATTCTTCCAGTCCTAATTTAGCAGTTCTTTCAGTAACAAGGATTCTTAAAAAACAGAACATTTCTGATTGAATAAATGTGTGAGACAGAGGGCATTCACAGTTTCATAGGATGGTCAGTATACATTCTTTTTATGAATAAAACCAGTCCTCATCACAGAAAACATCTAGATTCAGCTTAATTGTCCAGATTCAGCAATCTTGTGACATTAGTTGTCTAAGGAGCCATTGTGCTCGGTGGAGATCTCCCTTGTGCAGTTACTGTTCAGAGGCTGCAGAGCTACTCAGCTTACCTTAAAATAGATGTTGAGCAGCAGGTCTGCTGAATCCCTCCAGAGGCTCCACTGACTGCACCGACTGTGTCAGATACAACTTTATTTAATTCACACAGTGAAGTTGTGATGCTGCATCTGGCTTTCAGGTGGGCATATAAAGTGAGTTGTCTGCAAAAAAACCCATGTATAAAACATTAAAATCAACAATTTCTATCTGTTGGTATTGCATTTTTTTTTTTAATTACCTAGAAGCATTTCAAGTGTGACATTGCAGTTGGTTGTATGTTCTGTGCCTCCAGGTAATAAGAAGTAGAAATCAAATTTCATTATAAATTTCATATACAGAGAGTTACAGTATGGGCAAAGTTGCAATGGTTATAGGAAGTATAAATTGTTTACTGGTAGGATAGTAAGTTTGAATTTGATTTGTGAGAGGACCCGTGCAGAGATAAGGCTGTGCATATCTTCATCAGCACAAGCAAAAAGTTATAGGGGTTCAGATTTTGGGGAGGGAGGGGGTCAGGATGGCATTGTTAAAAGGGGCAGATAATTGAGTTGGCAGTAAGAAATGTCATGTCTGTTAAATTGTGTAGAGAGAAGTGACAAACTGACATGAATTTGGATGTCATCATCACTGAGAGAAGTTGCATTACTGGATGGGTAAGAGCAACACTAAGGATGGGCAGCACAAACCAAGAGAACAGATTTCCTGCCTCTGGTTCTCTTGTTCTTTAAGTACATTCAAGATTTGTGTGCTAATCCAGAAAGTTTTTCAAAGTCTGTGGTTTTTGGAGACATTTAGAAATCATTTCAGCAAAACACCATATTGATAAACCAGATTGTTTACTTCTATATTCCCTGCTGATCTGGAGAGAGTAAATGTAGATAGAGCAATTGAACTCTAAAATAAAAGGTGTGATTAGGAAACAGTATGTTTTAGTTTTGTGATTGCGGTGGAAGACCACAATAAGCTTCAATGTTGTGGTGGGGGAAGAAGTTTTCCCCCTGGAATTAAAAAAATGGTAACCCCCAGGGGGTGGTGACCCTTGGGGTTGAGCCAATGAGAGCTCCTGCAAAATATAAACATATCACAAGCAGACTGGAAGGGAAGGATGTTGTAGTTGTTGTTGGAAGAGAGTGGCCACGTTCTGAGGCTGCGAGGAGAAGGCCCAGAGCCCCACTGGGGGCTGCAGGAACCTGGAATGGTGTTAAGACTGGGCCAGGTATCTGTAGCCAAGAGCTGGGGGGAGTTTCTCCCCTGTGAGCAGCAGCAGGAGACACTGAGAGTGGCGGCAGAGCAGCAGTGGACGGAGAACAGTGGCAAGGAGCCAGTAAGAGATAAAGAGCAGCAAACAGGCATTGCAGCCAAGGCGGGAAGACACAGAGATCTCTAATGGAGAAAGTGAAGACTAAACTCTATGGAGAGAGTTGGGGTAAGAACTGAACCAAACCACCCAAAATCCCTTTGAGACCTCTCCTAGGAGGAGGGAGATGGACTCTGGCTTGAAAGGAGTCTTAGAGTGCAGCATGCACCAAAGAGAGGAGCTGAGAAGCTCAGGCATCCTGGAAAACTGAACCAGGACAACCAGATGGAATGCGGAGGGGTGACCTTGGCCTCCCCCGCTGTTGCTGCTAAGCTAGCAGCCTGAGACAGAGCACGGGAGCTCTGCAAGGGAGCTTGAATCCCCTGAGGAAAGAGACCATCACGAAGATGCCCCTGCACTTTGTGGTATGACGTGGCGACGCGAGCTTGTCCCTGATATCGCAGTCCACGGAAGAGAGGGGGGAGAGGAGACCCCCCTTGTGTGTAGTGGAAGGAGATCCACCTACAAGAGTCCAGCTACAGCTGCTGCATGGAAGACAGAAGAGAGGCTGCTGCCCTAAATATGAAAAGGATCTTTCCTTTTCCCTTTTGCACTTTTGTTGGAGGGAGAAGAGATTGATCCATTGTAAATACTGATTTATTATAGGAGAGATAGTTAAGATTGTATATGATGTATTATAATATTTATGTGTACAGTGATTGTAATATAATTCCCTTTTCCCCCCATATTGAGTCTTTTGTTGTGTCTGGAAAACCCATCTCACACTAGGTTGAGATGTGGGAGGGGGGCTTGGACTTGGGAATTGGATTTTAGGGGTCTCAAACCAGGACAAATGTGAAGGCACTGAAGTAAGCTTTGATAATTGTTAAATTGGAGGGGAAATTGCACAGGCACGGGGAGAGAGAATGATGTGATGGAGAGGTAATAAAAACTGAAACAGGAAGAGAGAGGGAATTAGAGGAGAAGATCTGCCAAGTCACCACCTTATCTTTGATAAGAGAGAAGGCTGGGGAAGTTTTTATCTTTGTGCTCACCTTTGTGGGATGAGGCACAAAGTTTGTGGAATAGTGTAAAGAAAGGGAAGATTTAAGTTTTGCTATGAGAGCTGTCCTTAAATTACTTAATCTGATCTGAGATGGTCTCTCTGAAATTATATTTTTGATGTCAAAGCAAATAATTTTATACCTTTGAGGCTGTAGATGCACTTAGCAAAGTTTTAGCAATTTCACAAATAGTCCTACATTGCTTTGTTTTGGTAGATTTAAGTAGAAAGCTGAGGCCTTCTATTTCGGGTCAGAATGTATTCATTTCTGAGACTGGGAACACAGATGCACCCATCAGTTTTCATGCATAGCTTGAACCTTCTGTATAGACAGTATCTTGATGCTATTGACCTAGCCTGTCATTACTAATTTTAAGTGCCCTGTCTGTGGGTGGATCACAGGTTAAGATAGTGACAGGGAAGTGTCAAGAGAAATTGGGTATCTTGTAATGTAAAGAGCAAGTCCAAGTTGCTTCCATTTTTTAATTTAGCAGTCATACAAGTCAATTATTTTAGAAATTCTAATATTAGTGTATTAAATGGCATTAGTATTAATCTCAGTAAATTTAATTTATGTAAAATTGTGAGTTATCCCCTCCCCAAAGCATTTTGCATTGGAAAATAGGCTTGTTTACATCATGGGCCTGAAGTCATATATAATGCTGTATATTAGTTTCAGATGAGCACAAGGGTGTAAACATATGATCAGTGCTTTTTTGTACAGTTACAGCATTATCCATGGGTGTGTACGTTTGTGGACAGAGTAAATACTGGTAGATATTGGCCAATTCTGAGCTCTGAAGAAGTGGAAGTAGAAATTATGTAGGTACGAGTAATTAAACATTGCTAATGTATGCAGGTGCACTTTATTATAAAAAGCTTTCCTACTGTGTCACTAATCTTCTAATATTTTATGATGTGTTCTCTACAGAACTGCAGTAGAACAGACAGCAATCACTCATCTTTCATACATTGGAAATGTTGCAGTCTTTGTTAGTGGTGAAGGTAGAGCAGCATAGCACATTTTTATAGGTGGAAGAGTCAGTGGCACCTATACCAAAGGTTTCATAATGAATTCAATTGTAAAAATATGTTGTGGTTGTTTTTAGCTAGCCAAACTTTCAGACAAATGCTGTGGAGGACAATTGTCTTCCTTTGCTGTTGGTGGGAAAGAGAAGGTAAATGGAATGCAAATCAAATAGTGAGCAGTGAGAACAAACAGGTTTGTAACAGTATAGTAATGACAATTTTTTGTAACCAGTATAGTGCATTCACCTCCAGAACTGTGAGTTGAACCTAAAGATCTGGATTTTCATTGCTTCTCTCTTGTTCAGTTACTCTGAGTCACCTTTGTATCTTTACATTTTCTTAGTATGAGAGAATTTGGACCAGTGTCTCCTGCAGAGCACCAGGCCAGTAGGCAGATGATGTTTCCATCTCTTTTTTTTGGAGCAAGGTGTCCAGGCAGAAGAGATTACAGAGGTGTTTTAGAAACTGAGGAGGAGAAAATATGACTTGGAAAGCTGGTGATTGTGGTACTTACCTGAAATTGGAGGCCCAGGTCTTTATGTTCCAGTCCATTTGCATTTCAGAGAGAACTCTGCTAGACCTAGTTCTGAAGATACATGGCAACTGACATACAACTTAGAATAATATGCAAAATCTTTGTTCTTACATGCACAAAAATAGATGTGTGATTTTTGCAATCTTGGCTTTTTTGTTATTAGCATTAGTATGGATATGAACATGGGAGGAATATTGAAACTCTGTTGGGTTTTTTTTATTGCTTTATATAAGAATAGCCAACCTAACAATTGGACATCGTTATATTTTAATTGACAGCACCCTTTCTTGGGTTATCCTGGCTCATCTCCAGTTTTTTAAGAATTCTTATTCCAATTCATCTACTTCACTATAAAGTGTCAAGAGCTTTAAAATGAATTCTCTTGTTCTTGTCCTAAATAAAGTTTTCCTGTTTTGCTTTTTTTGTTTCTTTTGCTGTCCTTCATTCATATATTGTATCTGTTTGCTTTCCTACTGCTTGCTTTTTTCCTTTTTCAACTCCTCCTTTTATCTCCCCATTCCCTCTCTTAACTGTCAGCTGAATTAAGTGTTATACTTGGATTACAGCCTTTTATTCCCATTAAACTGACTGGTACAAGGTAGTCCTGCACATACAGCATTCCTTTCCTAATGTGCTTTTGCAGATGGACTTCTAAGTGTGGCTGGGTAATGTATGGAATTGCCAAACTTTGCATTTAGTTCAGCCCTTTAATTGTACAGACTTCAATAGCTTTTCCATGTGCAAAGAAGTACAAGAGAAAGTTGATTTGATAATGATCCAGATATGGCTAGTTGTGTTGTGCCTGTACCTTCTCACTATACTGTTAGAACTTAAACCTTGACAGTAAATTCAACTTTAGATAACTAAATTTAGCTGTTATTCTAGTTGTAAAATATTAAATGAAGCATTTCTAAGTCCAACTTTGTCACAGTGTTTTACAGCATTCAACTGTTTTTTCATTTTAAAGTCCAGTTGCCTTTCAGGGGCAATGTGGAAGAAAAGATCTGGTTTCATCCTTGTAGTTTGTGGTTAGAATATTTCCAGGAGAGAAGAAATGCTGCTTGTATGAGACTGTCTGTACTACTAATCTTCATCTTCTGTGTTGTGTAGGCTATCAAGTACTGGCTCCCACTGCCTATTACGATCAGACTGGTGCCTTAGTAGTAGGCCCTGGAGCGAGAACTGGCCTTGGTGCACCAGTCAGATTGGTGGCCTCAACTCCTGTTCTAATCAGTTCTGCAGCAGCACAGGCAGGTAAGTGTTTGATCCTGCATGGAGGTTTCTTTCACTTCTGTACTGAGTCTTAACAGTAATGTTGATTAGTATTTGATATTATTGATGTTTTCTATGCATCTGTGACGTTTCCTAGTTGTGAAGTATATACCGTGCATGCTTCCTTTCTTACTTTGTCTCCTCCTGTTCTCTGAGACTGCTGTTTCTCAGATGTGGTTTTCCATTTTTAATTCGAATTTAGAGTCCTCTCCCCATACATATACAGGCATGTTTCTGCAAATGTTGTTACTTGTCAGATAGGAACATTTTCTCCTTCCGCTGCCCATGCATATAACATGCACTTTTCATCAGTCCTCTAAATGGTGTCCTCTAGGAAGCATCATTTCATTGCTTCGGCCTGGCAGAAGATGGACTGCTCTGGAGCCTTGCTATGCTTTTCTTCTGAAAGTATTTTGTCCTGAAAAGTGTGACAAGGAAAATAAGTATAGAACGGACAGCAGAAGAGGAGAGTTAGTTATATCAAAAGTCTCTAGTTTTCATCTTTTTTTTTAATCAGTTCTATGATCTAGTACTACTTTACTGAACCATTTATTGCATTTGTTAAATTAAAATCCAAAATACTAACCCCAGACTAATTAACTTAATCTGTTCAGAAAATTAGATTTTAAGTTAATCTGTAAGCTTCTTTCTCTATGCAGAACTCGCTTCTGACATTAGTAGCTGGAGATGTCTTTGAATGACTCTTAGCTGCAACTCTGCTATTGCAACTTTGGATATAAAAAGTTCAGTAAACAGTAATGTGTTTACACTGAAAATTCCCTCATTTACATTAAAAGTTCTACAGCCTTGATTACTCTACAACATATGCTGTCTTCATTTTTTTCCTTGAGTAATTAAGATTGTGTAATACTACAAAGTCTCTTTTAGTCCTTTAATATATGAATTTCTGCTTGTTTAAGAGAGCTTCAAAAAATACAGTTTAGCTCTGAATAGTCCATTTTCAGTCAGAAATGTTTGAGAGAGTAATTATGATTGAAAACGTGTGTTTTACAGCTGCAGCTGCTTCAGCTGGAGGAACAGCAAACAATCTCGCGGGAGCCACGAACGGTCTATTTCGGCCACTTGGTGCCCAACCACAACAACAGCAACAGCAAACAAATAGTAGCCTACAATCCAATTCATTTTATGGCAGTAACTCTTTGACCAGTAACTCCCAGAGCAGTTCCCTTTTTTCACATGGTCCTGGCCAACCAGGAAGCACATCTCTTGGCTTTGGAAGTAGCAGCTCTTTAGGAGCAGCTATCGGCTCTGCACTTGGTGGATTTGGCTCATCAGGTAGGTTGTTAATATAGTGAGGACATTCTGTGAGACTTTTGTGTTAAGCAAAAAAATGTATCTGCATCAGGCATACACGTAGATGTCTACAAAGAATGCAAAAATAAGTTATTCAAGCTTAAAACAAATTATAGGGGAGTAAAAAGGGTTTTTTAAGTTCACTCGGGCTCTGTATACAAGATGCATTTTTGAACAATATCTTGTAGTCATAGATCTCTCCAAAATACTTCTCCATACTGATCACTGTACTCTGGCCCAGAAGTTTGTTACTGTTTTTTAGTAAGCTTGCTTTTATTTTCAAGGAGGTCTTTATTCTGTGCTTAAAATAACAATTGATGATATTTGCGATATGCATTCTTTTGTTGTAATTTTCATGTCAGGAAAATTCTTAATTTTTTTCAAACAAATTAAATAGCGTATGACTTTCTAAATTTGATCTAATATTGAAATGTTTGTTTTATAGGATTTATAAAATAAAAATGCTTAATACACAAGAATAATCCTTGTTAACTCTAGTAAATTTAATCTTAGATTTAGTTAAGCCTAAATAGTTCTGTACAGATCTGGGGCCTTAAATTATTTCAAAATGCTCTTAAATGTTATCAACCCATTTATATTAAAAAAAATTAAAATAATTGGTTTTGTCATGTTTCTGCTGTGTAGCAGAAATTTCGTATTCATACAGTTTTTAAACATGTGAGGTAGGTTTTCTTATGTTCCAGATTCAGTATTAGTGAGGCAAGAGAAACACCATTTTTTTAAAGACTATTTCCTTTGGCTATTAATCTCTAGGTTTACAGCACTGAATTGCCTCTTATTAATATTATTCTTTTAATGAAATCAGTGAAGCGTGTTTATAATCTTACGTATCTTGCAGATGGGTAGAAATTGGGGGAAATGTGTATACTCTAACAGTATTTTTTTCAAAATTAAATGCCCTAAGGAAAGTAATTTTTTTAAAAAAAAAACAAATATTGAAAGAAATGTTAAAAGTGAAGAAAAAAAGAAGGAAAAACATGCCCTTCAGTGTTAAGACATGATACTTGTTATTTGCTAACTAAGTGTAAGTGACTAATGACATCAAATATACTGCAAGCCAACACAGTTTTTCTTGGTGTTGTTTTTCATAAAATAATTGGAAAAATTATTTACTTTAACAAAACTAATGCTGGGAAATCCAGAATCAGGTTTTTACACTGATCCTCTCTAATATTTCATTTTAAAAAGGAGACTCAAAACATTCCATTTTTAATTAAAAAAAAAAGACAAATTTTGAGGCTACTCAGTTGTGTAAAGTTTCTTAGTTTTCCTTAATGCCACAGCAGGTAAATTTTATTTACAAAGTAATTGTGCTTTCCAAGTGCTATATTCTGTAATATAACTTGTCCTGAGCTACTTGCAGGATTTCAGTGAATCCTTAGCAGCTGCATTTCACTCTAGGTACAGTTTCAATACATTGGTAGATAGTGATGATAAGTATATCTGCATTTTAATGCAGTGCATCCATTTAAGCCTCTAGATAAAAGAGATTTAAGTCATGAAAGTTTTTATCCAGCTTTATCATAAAGGACCTCCACAGAACACAAATTTTAGTTGTATATCTACTTAAGAACAATCAGCATAGTTCTTTCTGGTGCAGGAGAGGAAACCTTTTTCTTGTAGCAAAGGTCAGTTCCAGAGCTTTGTCCAAAGCCCTGAGCATGGAGAGCACATGCTGAAATCTTGCAGTATCTGAGGTGATTTAATTAGCATGGCAGTATCCACAGGGAAGCAGGAACCCTGTGCTTTTGCAGTTTGAGAAGTGCTGATGAAAGGTGCTGTCTAAACCTGAAATATTTTTAGTGGTATTACTAGAATAAAAGTATATTGAAAGTGCCCTTCTGCCAAGTATAAATTGTACTTGCTCTAATAGCCACTTAAAAAATCCTTTCTGATTATTTATTTTTTTAGAGAGCTCCTGAGCTATATATATATATCTATATATATATATAGATATGAATTGAATTACACAGATGAATACTTACAAAAATGGTATTAATGCATGTTGAGGCAAATTGAAAACAAGGTTAATTTTTTATCTGCCAAGGTTTCAGCTTCTTTGTAACTCCCCTCAGTGTGTTGAAAAGGTTGAATTTCAGTTAAAATATAGCCATGAGTACTGATAGATGGCAGTACACATCTTGCCCTTATGTTTTCAGTTTTTGCAGGGAGGAAAAAAAATAGCTCTGCAAAAAAATGTAAAGGTGAGCATGTTCTAGCTTGAATGACTGAACAAAGTAACAACTGGAAGTGGCAAACATAACGTATGTTGCTGTAATGGCTGTATGTACTTACAGTCTCTGTTCTTTTATTAAAGTTATTCATCCTCCATTTTAAAGGTTTAGGTACATGATGATAAGTTACTGCAGCTTAACAGGTAGCCGAGAATTAGACCAACTGTGACAGCTTTCCAAATGCCTTCTCCTGGCTTGTAACAGCTGTAGAGTAATTGCATTAGATTAGGCAGGGGCAAAGAGGAGTAAGCTAGTGCAAATTATCTGCTGGGTTTTGTGAGCTTTGCTTGTGTGTGTGAAAATGTAGCTCAGCTGCATTTGGTAACTTGGTAAGCTGCAGTAATTTAGCTGAGTAAGAAACCCTGAAAGATGGAAATACAACAATCCATCGTGTAGCATTGTATTAACATTTATGTGGTTTACTGAGCCAGAACCTGTAGAACTGGTCTCAAAGCTTGAGATTTCTTTCAACTGTTGCCTTAATTTGCTCTTCTGGTTTCTTATTCTCAATCTCCTTGTCTAGTTAGTCCAGTATCTTTTCCTTCTGGCTTCTCCTCTAGTATGTCTTCCTTCCCAGTTTCCAGGCAACATTTATCTCCTGCTTCCCCTTCCTAAATATGTTTCTGTTTCTGCTCGTACTGTGTAATGTTCCCATCATCAGCTTATTATTCCAGTCTTTTTGCCCCACAGTCACATATACCTTCTAGAGCCTAACTTTTCTTCAGATCTGCTTTCTTCTCATCCTCACTGAAAGTGCTTTCTAGTTTTTCTTGCAGTCTCCTTGTTGGCTCCTTTGTCTGACCTTTCTCTCCTCCTTCTTCTGGTTTCCTTTTTTCTCTTTCCCCCCTCCCTGGTCTATTTCTTGTGTTTGGCTTTTGTCTCCTCTGCACTTGAAATAGAAAATATCCTTTCCACATTGCCTGATGGGCCTTCCCAACACAAGGTGGAATCTTGGACAGCAGTTTCAAGAGTCTGTTTTTGACATGGCAGACAGAAGCCTAGAAATTCAATTGCAGGGAAAAACCTTTATCAGCCATCTCAGAAGCCCTGTGTATGGTCAGGAGTTTTCAGCTATGAGTCTGTAGCAGATCTGTGCTGAACTGGGATGAACTGTGATTTTGCAAAGATTTTTAGTTCAGTCAAAGAGAATGAAAATAAAGGTCTCCTGTTGCTGGCATATTTGGTCTGAGTACATGAAAACTTTACCTTCTCAAATAGGTAGCTGGATTATTTTAATAAGGATAAAACACTTTTCCTTGACAATATTTCTGAAATGACAGTGTTTGGACAGAAGCTCTTTGAAGAATGTTGTCCAAGTAAGTACCTGCTGTGAAAAAATATTAGCCAAGTTACTAATGTGATGAGAAAACAAATCAGTTTCTTAAAGTCGAAGTATCAGGCGACCTTTATATTGGGCCATGCTGCCAGCTTTAGTAGAAAGGTACTTAAAAAGGGTAAAGATCATGGAAGTATAAATTCCAGCCTTTCCTTTTTAAATTGAAGTAGAAATCAATTTTCCAAATTCAGCTTAAGAAACATATTTGTTATTAAAATATCCATAATCTTGGTTTTTTTCATAAGTTCATTTGTTCAATGTTCTAGTGTTTAAAATAAGCACTCTAGTTTAATATTTCACTAGTATGCAGCAGATACTAGAATTTAACATTTCTAAAAATTTTTTATTGTTCTCCTAATTTGTCCTAGACTGTTCATCGCCCTGCTGAATGATGCTGTGCAGGATAACCAGTCCTTCACTAATACATTGTTATCCAAAGCCTCTAGTCTAATTTGACTTTCAGAAACACTGATAGCAGTAAAATCACATTTTTAATTTCTCACTTTAATTTTCCTATCTCTGTTCTGCTTCTCATCTTCTTCTTAGCCTGTTCCCTCTTTTCAAAATACTTCTTTGAGAACCATAATTCTCATAGGGAATTTTAAGTAGTCATTTTTTTCCTACAGGTGAGGGGTTCACAAACAAGAGGAAGTTCAGAAACAGCTGAACAGCAACATAGATCATTCTGTGAACCCTTAAACAAGTAATTGCCTCTAGACTTTTTCCTGAAATGAGTATCACTGTCTGACTAATAATTTATGATGGAAAAAGTTTTATCAAAGAATTTCGTGGAAATATTTTTAGAATCATTTATTCTATAAAGTGACAGTGTAATCTAATCTTACAAATTCCATATGTCTATCGAAGCCTGAAGCCAGGCAGTTAAAACAGAGTACTGCAATATTACTGTGAGAAGTCTAGTATGAAATGTTGAAAGACGTGGACATTGGTGAAATTACTTGCCAGTGGTGTGTTTATACCCACTTAGATTTACTTAAAAGCATGTGTGGTTATCACAGTAATTGTCTTTGTCATAACGATTGCTGTAATTATTGTGATCGCATCTGTTGTTGCCCAGCTGTAGTTGGGGATAGGTTTTATTCAGTTGACACTGTGTAATTAGGGTCTTTTTATTTCTTCTTCAGTTGGCAGTTCTGCAAGTAGTAGTGCCACAAGGAGAGATTCTCTATCTACTAGCTCTGACTTGTACAAAAGATCTAGTAGCAGCCTAGCACCCATAGGGCAGCCATTTTACAATAGTCTGGGATTTTCCTCCTCTCCAAGTCCAATAGGCATGCCTCTGCCAAGCCAAACGCCAGGACATTCACTTACGCCACCGCCATCACTTTCATCACATGGATCCTCATCCAGTTTGCATTTAGGTAAAAAAAACAAAAACAAAAAACCAAAAAAACACTTTTTGTTTGTATGTGTGTATGTATTTCTATGTGTAAAATATATGTTGCATAAGAGATGTCACATTACCTTTGCTGTTAAACAGTTTTGTAATGAAGAAAGGTGAAGAGCACGCTCAAATGCTCATTGATTTGACAGTGGAGAGCACTCAGCTTTTGGCAGTATTGGGCCAACAACTGATTTTTCTTCCCTTGCAGAATCCTGATAGAGAGCCCAGTAAGAATTATTGGTGCTTTTTCTGTTATGTTTCCACAATATGACAAGCAAAGGTGCATTAATTTTGTTTCTCCTTCAGTGTGTTACCACTTTAAAGACATTTT
Organism: Manacus vitellinus; assembly: GCF_001715985.3. Classification (NCBI taxonomy): domain Eukaryota; kingdom Metazoa; phylum Chordata; class Aves; order Passeriformes; family Pipridae; genus Manacus; species Manacus vitellinus. Next base: position 6,425,707 of record NW_021938895.1, read on the forward strand.
AAGATGATGTGTTTAATAGTGAAGTGACTTTCACTAGTGCCCCTTACCATGACAAAGTAGAAGAGTGAGCGGTGCTCTCAATGTAAAATGTATTGAAAGGTGATTTTTGAATCAGTCAGCCTACAACTCATGGCCCAGATGGTTGGGCAGGAAGACAGTTTATCACCAGGCTGGTGGAATTAAAAAAAAAAAGGCATTTGTGAAAGAAGTAAAAAAGGCATTGTCAGTGGTGGCTCTCTGTTATCAGATCTGTTTTTTAAAGGAATGCTGATAATAATCTCTTAGAAATTTTTTTGGCTACTTAGATGACATGGAGCTCAGCCTTTCTCTAAAAAAATTAAAAATAAAATAAAATTAAAAATCAAAAAAAACCCCACCACAGTCTAGAGTATATTTAGAAAATAATGCCTCTAACCTGAGGTTACCTGATAAACTTTTTCTTTTTTTACTGTGAATATTTTTGGTCATTTAATTTGGATGCTAAAATCATACAGTGAAACTGGATGTAATTCAAGATTGAGTTGCCTGTTGCTCCAGTTACTGTTCAGGGCACAGTTCTATGCTTGCAATAGGCAACTTAATTTCCTATACTTCTCTTAGTGCAAATAAAACAGGAAAAACTTTTCAGAAGTGTCTACCGGGATACACTTTAAGTGAGAAATGTGTGAGTGATTTGTATAACAAGGTTAAATAATTAAAATATATTACATTTACAGTTCAGTATCACCTTCATGGTTAAGTGCTGAATACCCGAACTAAAACTGGGCAAGGGGATGTTTCAGCACGTTTTATTTTTTTTACTTACCTTTTTTCCTTTTTCAGGTCTACAAAGTGCACCTTTGGGCTGAGACCAAGCATGGAAAGTTTCAGCCCAAATGGAGGCTTTTGAGAAAGTTCTGAACATCTGACAATGGGGTTATCATGGAAATCTTTTTCTTTCTTTCTTTTCAAAGTACTCTCACAATAGTTTTCATATTGCTGAAAACTATACTTAAATCAAATTTTGGAAGGCATTATCTAAAATTTAAAACATTCAAAGTTTTGTGTTGTTTCACATTTGATAAATGTTAAAAGACTTTTTTTCAGTTCTGAGAAAATAAGCTGTGATCAGTATAGAGGATTGCCTCTATCAGCAGAAATTGTTAAATACTGACTTCGACCCATTTCAAACTGTTTGGCAGTGTGAACCAAGCCTAATAGTTTGTTAAAATCATGTACTAGATCAGTGTGTAATGGCCAGAATATACAGTTGTACTCTGAAAATTGACACAATCTCGTTGGCTTCCATGTGTCCTCTTCATCTGCCAAGTGAAGTGGACCTTGATTACTGGTAAACTTCTTGCTACGTTACCAAATCAATCTGAAATTTGGAAATGGAGGTAGTTTGGATATTTGCTTTCACAAAAGACGCAGTAATTTTTTTAACCTTTCCTGCACCTCTACCCTCTGTCATATTTTTGCAGTTATATCCAAGGTGCACCATGTCAGAGTTAAAGACTTATTTCTGCAGTTAATTGTCTGTCCTGTTACATTTATTCTGGTTTGTTCATCAACCACTCTTGGAAGCATGTATTTTGTTCTCACATATAAAAAATTAAAAAAAAAATAATCAAAGTTTTCTCACCAAATGAGAAGTTATACCTGAAATCAAACAGCGGCAGTGTATTTTAAGAAGGATACAATTGTCATGTAGTCACTTTTCAGAGTAGAACAACATTGTAAGTTCATGTCTGCATGCAGTTTCCATTGGTATTCTGATAATGCCTGTCAAACACAGCTCTCCCTCCACCTTCAAAACTTGTCCTGCCTGCTTGTATCAACAGGTTCAGCTAAGTTTAACTCCTGTTTTAAAATGGGCATCAAACTCGGTTGCTCCTGTTTCAGCCACCAGAATCTAGAGCACAATACTGGGAAAGGGTGCATGATTTTATAACCCCTTTGTCAGACACTGCTGCAATTTGTAGCTTAAAAGACCAATTTCCCTTTTACAAGAAATTAATGATATTTTACTGTTTTCATCTCTTCTCACCAACTTTTATCCAATATCCTAAAATAGGAATGTGCTAATGACTTTGTGCTAGTGTCAGTTTTCCTATATTTGAAGGGATTTGTCAGTTGTCTGTAACTGCTTCTTTACTGTAATCAGTTGGAGCAGTAAGGTCATGAATTTGAACTACCCTTTCACTCCCAGGGACAAAGAACTGCAAGAGGAAGTGTTTTTCCTATGTCATAAAAATCCTTTTAGGTTGGTAGTGCTTACTCTAATGGTACATTGCAGCATTAGTGTAGAGAAGGATTTTTAAATTCTGGGCTTTTTGAGGTAATTATTTTCTGTGTTGCAAGCCAAACTTGTTAGTAGTTTGGATTGGTGTTGTTTTATCTTCAGAGGTGGTCATTGTGGGTAAGAGTAAAGGCTGCTTGGCCGAGGCAGAATGGGGAGCTTTGCTTGGCCTCTGCTGTTGTACCTACTCTGTAGGGCTGCAGTAAAACAGGCATAATAAACACTTCCATCCATTCCTAAAGTATACACAACGTGTACATAGATATGTGCAATTCTGTTTTCCATATGAAGATGAAACTTTAAGCTGAGGATGAGATGAAGCTACTTGTTTACAAATGAACAAATACCTTATGGAATGTTACTAGAAAATACTGCTGACACAGTAAATACTGTAAAAACAGTTACTGTGCGGTAGATCTGGTTTCTGTCTTAAGTAGAAACAAATGAAAAAACACTTTGATAAGTACTAACAGACTAATGCTATCAAAATAAATGTGCCTAAATCTAGTTTTTAATATTTTTTCATGTTCTCCTTAACATTAAATACGCTATCTGTGTTAAGGAGTTAATAATTTTACATGCTTTGTGTTTTTAAAGCTTAGTAAGATGCTGGTTTAGATGATCTGTATCCCCTTTATATCTCTGTGCCTTCTCTATGGACTAGCCACAGGGATTTAGGTTCAATTAAACTGTAAAACAACTTAATATTATTCAGTGCATCTTTGTTTTATGAGACCAGAAGTGATAGCTAAATGATTATGTGAAGAATGAACTGCACACTTCATTCCCCAAGAGTTTGGAATTGTGTGGCTATACTGATGCCTAATAAGTATTTAAATTTTTTAATGCTTTATTCAGTAGGGTATGTTCCCCAAGTACCTTATAAGACCTAGTTCCTAGTTTGGAATCAGAATCTGTAAAACAAGTGTCCCGAGTTCTTGAAGAGCATGTGGATGCTGCAGGCTAACCAGAAGGATTTGGATAACTAGAATTCAGGTTTCAGGCGTTTTTTTTCTAAGCTGTTGACACTGTTTTCAGGAAGGAGACCAGGTATCTGTAATGTCCACACTAATGCTTTGGGGATTTTGGACTAAGAAAATAATAAGAAAATATGCCATTGTACACACAAGTATGTCTGCATGTAATAAGTACCTCTGACAATATGCTTTTATTTTGGGGGTTTTATTGTTTTTCAAATCTGCAAAGTTGACACTGAGCCATAACATTCCTGTAATGTGAAAAGTTACATGAGAAGAAAAGCTAATTACTTATTAGATTACCCTTTTGTGTAATAGTGTCCAGTATTTTACGAGGTTAAGCTTTCTGTGTGCTTTTGGGTATGACAGGTTCTTGTAGGCACAGTGGGTATGCTTTCAGCCTTCTTGTATAATGGTCCTGCTTAATGTGATTGTCTGAAATAGTTTCACAGGCGAGACAGGAGCCTCCCAGTTGCAGCATAGTCGTCTTACAAGTCTTAAAAGGTGATGGTTCCCAAATTAGACTGAAAAAAGGCTTGATAATCCTGAGTGTGAAATGTATTGTATACTATACATACATAGCATATTTGTTAAAAGCTACCAAGTTTCTTAGTTTCTGGTTTAGTCGCTGGGTAAATTGTCACTTTTAATTTATACAGACATGAAGGCTCAGGTAAAAAAAAAGCTGAAACAATTCCTGATTCACATGATCAATTCTATAACTGTATGCTGATTGTGAGCATATGATCAAAACTGCCCTGTTAGTTTCTGGCACAGAATTGAGCATGTGATGAGTGGAGCGATAGAGATGCTACAACAGAGGAGTAGCCTTTAACTCCCTTTCAAATGGGCTTTGGTGCCCTCTCGTGATATTAAATAGTGTTACTGCACAGCATTTACAGGGAAGCCAGGATTGCATTCTTATATTTACATAGTCTAGATGAGAAATACCATAATTTCAGCTGCATAACTTTTTGTTCCTTGGAAGGCCTTTCCTAGAACAGAAATGACCATAGAGCATCACTCTTCATACTGCTTCACCTGCAGAATGTTGGGTTTCTTTTTTCCTTTTGTTTGTTAGTACCATGTTGCTGTCACCTCTTTTCTGGAAATAGTGTTGTCAATGGAAACTAAAAATGATAGTTTCTGATTTTTCTAGCTGAAAAGAATTAAGAGGCTTTAATTTAAAAGAAAACGTAGTGGTTTTTAAAAGGTATTGTGGGGCATAAAATATTCACTGATGCTTATCACTAAATTTTGAAAACTAATCGTAAAATAAATACTAATTGTTCCTATTTTAGGGCATAATACCATACAGTGCAATAATGTGATGCTTGATATGTCTTGCAGAGCACTAACGTCTCAGATTCTGGTATTGCAATTTGATCTTTTGAAAAAGATAACTTTACCATTAATACATTACCAGTCCACCATAACACTGTTGTTGCCTGGCCTTATAAATACTTGGAACTAAAAGAAGGCTTGGCTGGGGCACTGTCAGCTGTTTTCTTTTTATTTTTTTTTAAATTTTTTTCCTTTTTTTTTTTTATTTTTCTTTTTTTTCCTTTTTTTTTAAATTAAGTTTGTAATAGAGCACCATTCAAACAGCACATACTGCAATTTGTTTTAAATTCAAATGTCAATATTTATTCTGTTGACGTTGAAAGGGCTTCAGTTACTATGTCACTTTCCAGACAGGAAACAAATTCTTTCCTTTTCCAGTTCATGCTCAGTACCTTTAGGGGAGTTTTTGGGTTTGATTTTTTGTTTATTTAGTTTGGTTTTAGTAGTAGAGTTGAGGTTTCTAGGTGGCAATTGTCTGACTATTTCTGCTTGCAGTATAGTAAGAGTTTCCCTTTAGAAAGTCAAACTGCAGTTGGGAAAGATACTTTGTGTGGTTCTTCCTGCTTGTTGTAAAGTGGAGGGGAGAGGCCTACTGGAGGAGTTCAGATTGACACAAACTGACCAGAGAGAGGAGAAATGCACAGGACCTTGAGGTGATGAGCTGTGGGTGGAATCACTAGCAAAAAGGAGTAGGACCCAGACATAGGAAAGCAATTCAGTTCTTCGAAAGTAAGGAAGGATGAAGTGTAGTGTGAGTGATGAGTGTTTGTGCATCAAGGAAAGGAGCTTCAGTTTGATATAGCTGTAGTTGGTTTAGAATTAAGTAGAACATTCTGAGTTACCTGGTTTGAAATTTGACATATTTAGTGCTTACAAGAGGTATCAGGTTAAAAGCCTGGGATGCTAAAGTCGTCAAATATCCTGCAGGACAGGTACAGCATGACAAGAGGCACCACACGTGCCTCCCCAAAAATGCCCTTACACACTGTAATTTGCAAAGGTACCTCAGTAGGGACTGAAGGGTAGTTCAGATTTCATGGTCTATTTTGAAACAATTGGCTAACTTCAAGACTACTAACAAGGGTATAAGCCAGTATGACTTGTGGAGTACAAATCTGCCCACTAAGCTTAAGACCCACGCAATTCTAAAAGTTTCTGTAAACCTGAGTGGGTGCTCACTTTACCTGCTTTGATACATTCTTCTAATGACATTTCTTTTCCTGGTGCCCTTCACATAAAATAAAAATGAGGAGGAGAATGGTTTTATTTATTGGAAGATAAAACTATCTAACTCCTCCAACCGTAATGAGGTAAATGCCAATAATGAGACAGCACTGTTGTTTTCTCTGGCTCCAGGGTGTACCCGTAGTTCTAGTACACTTGCTGGTTTTGCTGTTGCTTATTTTCCTCACGGCCTTTACTGACAGAGCTGCTTCCTTGTAGGAGGACTGACAAATGGTAGTGGTCGCTATATTTCTGCAGCACCCGGAGCCGAAGCAAAGTATCGCAGTGCAGCAAGTACCTCCAGTCTCTTTAGCTCCACCAGTCAGCTCTTCCCTCCTTCGCGCCTCCGTTACAGTAGGTCTGACATTATGCCTTCTGGACGTAGCCGACTGCTGGAAGATTTCAGAAACAACCGTTTCCCTAATCTTCAACTAAGGGACCTTGTCGGACATATTGTTGAATTTTCCCAAGACCAGCATGGTTCTAGGTAATTATTATAGTACAGTCAATGACTTAATAATATTTTACTGCTTTGATACTGTTTTATTAGCATCGAACGTTTGAATGAGCTGCTAGTCATCTTAATTCAAAGCGTGCCATTAGTTGGAGCACATGCTCTTATGATGACCTTTTTCTTCTCTAGGAAATTTCATTATAAAAGTAGTATTAATTTAGCTGCCTATAGAAGTTCTCAGTGTAGAAATAGCCTCATAACTAGACTTGTAAACTCTAGCATTTAGGTACCAAAAAGGTGTTGATTAAGAAAACAAAGTATGTTGCATCTGGAATGCAAAACTATTTTTCATCAGTACATCATCAGGTACTTAGTTGTTGTTATTCTTTTCATCTTTAATCCTTTTCAAATGAAAGGTTTTAAGTCTTAATTCTACTGAAATGTATCCTTTTATATGCAAAGGCACTACTTTCATTTTAATAAATTTTGTAAATGTTGAATGCTTTCTTTAGAGTTTTGAGGTGTCTCATTGAAACAGTGTTTGAGAGGTTTTCCTGTTGTTGATATAAAGCATAATGTACTATTTTTGCACTTAGATTTATACAGCAGAAGCTGGAGCGAGCTACTCCAGCTGAGCGCCAGATGGTATTTAATGAGATCTTGCAAGCAGCATATCAGTTGATGACTGATGTGTTTGGAAACTATGTAATACAGAAGTTCTTTGAGGTAAGCACAGCACTAAGTGTATGGATGGAAATGCAAACAAAATGCTGTAAATCTGATGAAATTTAACTGGTTTTGTCATAACATCATAGCAGAATTCTACTGGACTTCCATGGAACCTGAGTGTATAACACTGCACGTGTTTTTCTGTTCTGTATCTCCTGCTTTTTGTGATAATGGGCACAGTTTCTCTTTACACTGGATTTGTTGGTGAACACTGTTGAAAGTACAGGCTGCACACTCAGGCTTTGCAAGCCTTTTAGCATAACTTACAGAGACTTTCAGCAGATGAAAGGGAACATAAATATTTGAAAGATACTTTTTATTGATTATTGCATCATGGTATAGAGTGGGTCTGGAAAATGCTCTTGCATTCAAATAGCTGTGTGAATTTCATCTGGTGCTGTATATGAGGAAACTCAAAATATATTGAGGTGGAAGAATTTTGAGTAAGGGGTGTCCAAAGATTCATCCAATATTACAACAAATACTATTTAAAACAGCTTTGTTTTGTGTTAAAAACTGTGGTAGATAAAAAAAAGCCTTATCAAAGAATTTGTCTTGCACAGAGAAGAAAAAGCAATACCCGTGTCCTGGAAAAAGTTATATGTAGGAAATGTATCTAGCATAGTGTTCTTTAAATCAAGGATCATATTAAAGTGTCTTAGTGGATAGAAGGTGAAGCTGGAAAATGTCCAGTAAGAAATAAGACAGTTACTGTAAACAAGAACGTAGTTTTTAGTGAGTAGTCTATGAAACAATGTGCTCACTCTTTTTATATTTTTTTTCCTTTTACAAATCAAAATATCTTCTAACAAGTGTCACTGATGTGTGGTATGTAAGATCTTAATCTTGCTCAAGGGTCATCAGTTACTGTTTTTTTCCATAATATTAAGTTAGATGGATACATAGATAATTATTGCCAGTGAAGTGTTCTCATCTTAATTCTGAGGAACAGTACTCAAGAAATGAGTGCACTTGGCCTTACATGTAGAAAGGGACCTTAGTTCCCTGTTTAGGTAGGCGGGTGAAGTTGTTTGAGCTTTCTTTGGAGCTCACTACAGGTGTGGAGTTCGACAGTTCTCAGCAATGCTGTGTGAACTTGGCTGCTGCTACCAGCTGGTTGTCCAAGTGATCACTTCTATGTCCTCTCTTGTACTGTGCCAACTGAGGAGCTTGTGTGGGGATCTGGGGACAGGGATATGTGTATTAGTTATGAAGCTTGACTTCTACTCTGCTCAGTGTGGAGCAGCACAGAAGTTGCAGTAGCGCCATGAACGGGATAATAAAGACAGGAATCAGCTACTGGTGAGAAACATTGGTTGAGTCATACTCTTAACACAGCTATTGTATAAAACTGTTTTGATTTTGCTCTGCAAAACCCAAGTTTCCTAAATTTCCCAAAGTGCCCCTGCTAAGAATCATTGTTCAAGAAAGATATGAATGAAGTTACCAAGAATCTACTCCAGGAGTTGACATACCTCCCCTCACTCCCCTGTCCCCTCCTGTTACTGTATACAAATGTGTACTGTAAGCTTGGGTGCTGTGCAAGATGTGAGATCCGCTGGCCAGTACAAGTTTGAGATATCAGAGAAAATCTGATTTGGATTCATACATTATAGTGACCTGTAATAAATTTTCCTGGTATAATTTGTCTGAATAAGTGGTTTATTACATTTAAATATTGCTACATACAGACAAGTATAAACTATTTCGATTTCTTCTGTTGTCTTTCAAGGTCATGCATTTGATAGCAGGTATGTGACTGAATGTGGAATATTAGAAAATGTTGCATTTAGAAAAGATTCTGATAAATATACCCACAAAAATACAAAATGAAAAATCATTGAAGTATTACAAACAAAATTGTACTACCATCATGTAATACCTTGTGAAAATACTTACTCTGACATATAAATTCCAGCATGCTGCAATATGTCTTCATTTGTTTAACTGCATATTTATTTTCTTTTAGTTTGGAAGCCTGGATCAAAAGTTAGCCCTAGCAACACGCATTCGTGGTCATGTTCTGCCATTAGCCCTCCAGATGTATGGTTGTCGTGTTATTCAGAAAGCACTCGAGTCAATCTCACCTGACCAGCAGGTAATTGTAAGTTAGAGCAATACTTTTTTATTTTATTTATATTTTTTTTTAGTGTATCCATTTTCTTACTTGCTTAAATTGTTTATTTTAATTGTTTAAGTAATTAATCCTTTCATCATGAAATGCCCTAGGGCACTAAAATAGTTGTTTAAGTGAAAATACTGAGACACACAATTAACACCAGTGAATAATGAAGATTTGAGTTAGGATGAAATGAAATTTTTTCCCCCTTTTGGGGGGGAGGAGGGGAAAATCATTGTAAAGACAAGAATAATCTTTTTTTTTTTTTCCAGAACGAAATGGTGAAAGAGCTGGATGGCCATGTTCTGAAATGCGTGAAAGATCAAAATGGAAACCATGTTGTACAAAAATGTATTGAGTGTGTTCAGCCCCAGTCCCTGCAGTTCATCATTGATGCATTCAAAGGACAGGTAGTGTCAACAGTTCATTTCCTTTTCTCGGGGTTGCTTAGATTTGCAGGGCCCTGTCCATCATTTGCATATACAAGATAGTGTTTGGCACTTTGCAGTCAGCTTGTTTTAAGTAAGATGAAAATGGGGATGATAAAATGGAAAAGCTGTTGAAGAGACAGTTAACATACTGTGAAAAGATGAATCTGTTGGAGAGGAGGCTCTAAAAAGACCTGTTTGGATATATTATAAATACACCTGGTGAATGTAATATAAATACATACAAGGGATTTGGTGTATGGCCAGGCTTTATGTTTGTGTTTTGTGATAACACCATTTCAGATTTCCTTCATTACTTTTGACAGTGCCATTTTTGATATAATAGTAAAGTATGTGCTCTCTAGAATATTTTTCATTAAAAATTCCATTCTCTTCTTCTGTTGCTTATGTTGCATATGTCAGTTGTTAAGGAAACACTGTCGTGAAATACAGTGATCTGTTCCCTACATATGGGCTGACGTTGACTGAAGGAGAGTGGTATTTGTTTACTTAAGATTGGGGTTTTTGTTTTGTTTCCAAAAAAGTTATTAATATAAGATGGATACTGTGCTGCAGGCTAGTGAATATGCTGCAGCTAAATAACATTTTAATACTCTGAGACAAGCATGTACTTTCATCGTCTTGAGAAGAATCGTAAAAATCTTACTAACTTGGCTGTGGAACTAAATTTTACTTTAATGAATGACCAAATGTATTTCCTAATAAAATCTACAATATCTTTGATATTTTACAGAACAGCAATACTGAATTACTGTGGTACATAGTAGTAAATTGCACACCAAGGTTTTTGGGTCGGGGCTTTTTATATCAAAAAATGTGTATGAGGTACATGAGATGCAATTTCTAAACTGTAAATAGAGCCCATTGACTGAAGTGTGACTGTTTACTGAACATTCATCCTAAGCTCCAAGTAATTATATATAGAAAATATTAGCTAGTATGAAAGTAGCAAATGAAAAATGCCACACTTTAGTCATGTTACCTAACAGTTTTCACCTGCCTGCATCGTTTAGGTTGATGTCTAATCAGACAAGATTCTGTGTTCAGTCCTGACCAACACTTAAATCTTCTGAATTAATCCCCAAAACACAAACCTAGTTTCTGGAGAAGCAAGCAAAAAGAATAAGCAAGATTTTGGCTGTACCTTTTGAATAGTATTTACAAACTTTGTATCTATAACAGGGAGCCTGTATATCCTGGAATGTGAAATTGTTGAAAATCAGCCACCATAACAGAACTCGTCTTTGTAATTGTCCAAATCTTAAAATTTGAAAATTAACTACAAAGTTCAAAGCAAAGCTTGGAAGTTGAACAGTGCTTAACCAAGGGTCATATTTCCAGGCTTTCCTTTGCAGCTACGTAGACTAGAAACATGATAATGAACACTTGAGTTCTTGGTTGTATGGGTACTGGAGTCCTTGACACACAAAAACCTGCTTTTTCATCTTTTCCTGACTTTGTCTGGAAATGGAATTATGTATGGTCTTGACAGGCAAAATGTTTTTTAATAGAAGTAGTTGACATCTTCAGTTCCATTTTGATTGCAGTAATATTACTATATCTGTGAACTTCAGTTGTCTTCACTTCAATTTACAATCCTATTTCAAGGTGTTTGTACTTTCAACTCATCCATACGGTTGTAGAGTAATTCAGCGTATTCTGGAGCACTGCACTGCTGAGCAGACTTTGCCAATCTTAGAAGAACTGCATCAACACACAGAACAGCTAGTGCAGGTTAGTGCATGTGTACTCACTTCTTACTGCACTTTAGAGCTTTTTGTTGTTATCATAATTTATTCCTATGTCCTAGTTTAAGAAATAGTCTAAATGCATTTGCCTCTTTTTAGTTTTGTAGACATTGATTTTTTGTTTTTCTTTCCTTCCATAGTTTTAATGAAAATGAATTTGGAAGTTGGGAGGCAAAGAAGATATAAAAAGCCTTTTTCTTGCACTTTTGGCTGTAGCTTCGAATATACATTGTAAATGCACAGAATTAGCATATTTTTATTGCAAAGATTGCCTTTTTGTAGTTGGTCTTGATTCACTCTGATGTTTTCCAGATAACTTCTAATAATGTCTAAACACCAATACATTGTCAAAATACTGAAAGGGTTCCTGTGTTCAGTAGGAATTTCTACCCAGAAAAAGGCAAGAATTGCCTTTTGCTACATATTCACAGTCAAATTTATTTCTCAGTGGTTTCTTGCATATACAAGTCTCTAGTTAAAACACAACTGTCTCGGGGAACCCAAGTTCAGGGAGATATTACAGCTGTTAAAAAAGCATGACTCTAAATTTGAGGATTTCTTTCTTTAAGAGGATAAAAGGTACTCTAGCAAAACACTTGTTTTACAGATTATTTATATTTTTCATGTAACATTTGTGATCCGTGAAGTAATCCTTGATGCAGTATTTCTTGCATCACTTTGTTTCTGTAATGTTGACATTATTGTATTTTCCTTATATCTATTCAAATAGTAATTTGAAACTTTATGCTTATGTACAAAAGCTGTAATTATTAGTTGGTATGAACACAAAAGAAAATTGAAGTAATCTTATTTTCAGGATCAATATGGAAATTACGTTATCCAACATGTACTGGAGCACGGTCGTCCTGAAGACAAGAGTAAAATAGTTTCAGAAATAAGAGGAAAAGTTCTAGCTCTGAGTCAGCACAAATTTGCCAGGTATTGCACAGCCTTCATATATTAAAGATTCACTAACCTAGTAAAGCTGTAGTGTTGGATTTATTTATTGTGTTTCAAATAGGATATAATTTTTTTTCTGTTGTGTCACTTTGCCTCCTGAAATTTCATATTTTTATAGAGATGAATGGTGGTGGCATTTCTATATTAGATTTGGGGAAGGGAAGGGGCAAGTGCTGTTCTATAGCAAAACAAAGGAAATTCTGTGGGTTTATGGGATGGCTTTTGTTCACTTTGTGCATGTGCAGGGAATGGATTCCAAGTCTCCATATGAAGATCTCAGAGCCAGGTGAAAAGCTCTCCTAGAACTTGTGTGATATGATGACAATAAGATGGGACTTCCTAACTATCAGTCCAGCCAAGCAATTTACAAGTATAACAAGGCTCACATTAAAAAGTGATGGTTCAGTCTGAGAAGGATTTTCTGCAGTAGGAAGTCTCAAAGACTATTGTAGGAGTCCTGAACTATTCTGAAATTAGAACCTAAAATTCGTCCTTTCACCCTATTTGCTGAATTACAGATTATGTGCCTTTTGCTTAAGGAAAAACATACCTCACAATTCATCCTGTATGATTTAGTGAGACTAACTTTGTCATCAGCATTAAGTAGAAATGCACTTGAACATTATGGAGGCATTTGTTTTAAAAATTGTTTGCAAACTAGCAAGTTTTTATCTGGATTTTTTTCTTTGTCTAAGTAGAACTGTTCATAATCCTCTAACTTGCTTTATTTCTAAAGCACAAATTTAAGACTGGAATGACTTTGCTGTGTTGTAAGCTTTGATGGCCTTTCCAGCTTCTGAGGTACCTGGAAGGTCAGAGACTTCCTCTACAAAAGGAATTTGACAGAATCTCTGTAGGTGTGCTCCTGGAAAGCACCTTTATTCAAAAAGCAGGAAGCCTCTTGTCTGGTTTTCTCTGTTGTGTCTTCAAAGGACCCACAACCAGAACAGATGTACTAGAACACATCTGCAGCCTGAGATTCAGTATATCTGCTGCAGTTCCAGTAGAAAATCTCTCCTACAAGATAATAAGTATCAGAAAGTAACTTTTTTTACAGGGGTAGGGATGTTTAATCCTGTAACTCCCTCAGTCATTACAGACTGAAGCTTTGGAGATCCAGACTTGATGTGTTTGCAATACGGTTTTTACTGACATTAAAATGCCTGAACTGTTCAGGAAAATTTAAAATTGCCATGTAAAAGAATGTTGTATCTTCAGTCCCCTAATGCATTTATGTCTTATTTTTCAGCAACGTGGTAGAAAAATGCGTAACTCATGCTTCTCGTGCTGAAAGAGCTTTACTGATTGATGAGGTGTGCTGCCAGAACGATGGTCCTCACAGTGCCTTATACACCATGATGAAGGACCAGTACGCCAACTACGTCGTGCAGAAGATGATTGACATGGCTGAACCTGCCCAGAGGAAGATAATAATGCACAAGGTACATTTCTACATGGTTGTAGTGATTAAAAAACATTATATATGTGAATTTTTCTGCTAGAGCACCTTTCCCTCTAGATGTGAAACTCACTACTTCTGTCATCTGGAACTTGATGCATAAGCATTAAATTCAGTGGAGCTTGGTAAAGGAGAATGCATTGAGGTCTCTGAGCACTGAGCTAGAAATAGAAACTACAGAAAAGTTTCAAAAGTTGGATTTTGTAGCCTCTCTTTGTGCCAGCTTTTATATGAAAATACTCTTAGTATGAAAATGTAGAATCTGTCATCATTATTAATGTAACAGAAGAAATACAGGTAAATACAGGTTTCTTTTTTTTTTATTTTCTGGTTTGGGTTATAAATTTATTCTGCAGTTCCCCCAGAAGAGATTCCCACACTTGGTAACATAGAGGCACATTTTCTACTTAAGAATATCCAGACATGGAGAAAAGTGCTGTTGTCATAGTGGCCCTGGGCTGTTTAACACAGGGCCCAGGATATTCCTGCAGCTCTACTTCCACCAACAGGACTCTCCCACAAAAGTATCATCTCCCTTCTGCAATGGGTGGTGAGTCAAAATCACCACCCTGACATCTTTACAGAAAATTCCAAAATTTTGAAATACAGGCTATTAGCATCTTTTTGTGTAGTATTTTGAAAGTGTAGTCACCTCTACTTTAAAGTTTGGATGTTAAAAAAAACCCAACAAACCTGTTTGTTATTACAGATTCGACCCCACATCACGACTCTGCGTAAATATACCTACGGCAAACACATTCTGGCCAAGCTGGAAAAGTATTACCTGAAGAACAGTGCTGATCTGGGGCCAATTGGTGGACCACCAAATGGAATGCTGTAAAAGAGAAAGAGAAATGGAAAAAAAATTAAATTGTGAATTATCAAAACGTACAACTTAACTCTAAATGTTCTGATTTTTTTAAATCTATTTATTGACTTTGTTCATCCATTTGTAAAATTTTTATTCTTGTGTATATTTTTGGGGAGTGAATTATTAAAAAAAAAAAAGAAAAAATATCTCCAGCCCTGATCCGGAGACCTATCAGATTGGATGGCTGGCAAAGCACAGAATGCCTGTATATGATGTAATTGTATCAAAATAGCTGTCACATATTTTGTAAATTTTTACCTTGTAAAGTCACTGAAATAGTTTTTAAAGGGAAAAAGTACAGTATTCTTTTAATACACTGGCTTGCAATCTGGTAGGTCTACCCAGCATCATAGCACAACAGGTTTATAGAGTTGTATATAGAATTAATCCTTATTTTTCCCTTTTGTGTGAAGTCTTTTATACCAGATTAAAATTGATCAGCTGCATAAACATTATTTAACATGTTGAAAAGTTAAGTTGTATTTTGGTGGTTCACAACATCCTATCCAAATAACAAACAGGGCACAGCAAATTAAAATAACAAAACAATGGAAACTTTAAAAGACTAGCTTTCGGCACTTGCTGTGGATACAGGCTTTTTTAAATGGTGCCCTAAGGTTTTCTCTAGCAATGTATTAAAAATAAAGTGCTGTATATACTTATATATTTAATTGTTGTACAAGGTAGAGGGATGAAAATGATGGTGGTACTTCCATTCAGTAAAGTACACTGTTGAAAAGGAGTGAACCCTGTATTAATTTACAGTCAGTTTTACAAGCAGGAAAAGTAGAGATTTGTATTTTTTTATTTTGCATATAGAATTGTAAGGATTTGAAAGTGTTGAGCATTTATTTTGCTTTCTCACTGTAGATGCAAAAAATAGGTAATGATGAAGAGAAAAGGGGCCACTGAAAAGTAAACTTGATAGCTCAACATTTAAGCATGATTGATTAAATATTCAGATAGCTTTTTGCTTCCTATAAATATATGCATTGTATACGTGTAGTTAATAGGTGTAAGTTTACAGTTTGAAAACAAATCTCTCGTTTCGATGTTTATTACAAAGCCTTGCTAATTTAGTAGTGATGCTTACCTTGGTTGTACAGATGTACATTTGTAAACCTTCATGCTGTAAATGTAATTTGTTTTACCCCTTTTTGGGACAAAAATTTGCATTTTAGTGTATATTCATATCCCCATTCCCTTCTTTCCCCCGGCATATAGTGTTGTATAATGTAAATTTATTTCAGCAAATCAAGAGTGATTTTTTTAAAATTCTATCTTTATATGGTTTCAAAAATACGAACCGGCTTTCTTTTTATCTATTGTGAGAAACATTATGTTTTGTTTATAACACAGCTGTTGATTCTGTTCATATGGACACTTTGGGAAATCAATCTGTTCAAATTTTAAATTGGGATAAATAAGCATAGTAAAAAGTGGACTGAAATATTTGGTTATCACAGAAACCAATGCTTCTTCCATCTTAATAAATGTGGCATGATTTTTTTGTACAGAAGAGTACTGTATTTTTGAATAGCCTTCTCCCAGCATATAGCAAATATGTATGATACTGTCAATTTTTTTCTCTGGACATATGACATTGTAACAGTAACATAAAGATGATGTACATTTACAAGCGGCCTTATGTACATTTCCCAATGATCTTTTTAAGGCAGAATTGTGACCATATGTGTATAATTAAAATCCTTTTTAATCCTTTGCCTATGGAAATATTTTGGAAAAAGCTTACTTTGTATATTCAGTTTCTGAAAGATAAAGAAAGTGCTTTGTATGTTGTTGAAGTAAGTATTTTGTGTAAAACGTTGGATGGCTTAACCTAAAGTTTTGATCAACATGATAGTTTGGAAACAATGTCTTGAGCATTGACCAGATAAAAGGCTATTATGGTAGGGGTGTGATCACGAGGAAAGAAAATAGCAGTGGTATAAACTTGTAAAAGGATTTCTGTCATGTTACTGTTGATACCAGGTTTACATAACTGTTACTAAAGCGTACATCTGAGGCGCTGCTTTCCCAAGGGTAGCGTTAACTCATTAATAGGCAATGGGAAAGTTTGTCCTGGCCTGCTTCCAGTGCCTGCATGAAGTGGTGTAGTAGGCCTTGTTATTTTGAGTAAGCACAATTCTAATTGCCAAGTAGTTTTTGCATGGCAGTTCACAAAGTCCCTCTCCGGAGGTACAAGCCCTGTCACTGGAGCCAGAGCTTTCCCGTAGTCACCCAAAGGATGACTCCTGAGCCACTTCCTTGGACACATCAATTCCCCTCAGTGACTATCTGTACCCTGTGTACCTGTGCCGTGTGTTATAATCCACAGAGCTGACATTCCTTCAGCATGTAAGACAGTACGTCAGGCTTTCGGGGGTGTCCAGGCAGAAACTGATAATGTCCCAGTACTTTGTCCCTGTAGCACTCATGCCATGGTTGAATTTAAACAGTCCTGTAACTGTCATCCTTGGTGCTTTCAGTATCTTGAACATAATCTTCCACTTTCTCTCCTAAAATCATTTGTGCAGAAATTCTGTCCAGGAACATGAAAATCACTGGGTTTCCTTTCAACTATTTTAGGCTTTGGGTAGAACCACTAGACTTTTTGCTCAAGTATTGCTTTTTGATATAGATTGTTTATGGACCAGTTTGATTAGGTTTGACTCCAGGTGGCTCGTATTGAATAATGTAATGTTCACATGTATATACTGTAAAAATCAAAATGAAAATGTGTGAATAACACTGTGTGAAATACATTTGGTCTTGTGTTTTTTCCTGTAGGAAACCAGCCATATTGTCAGTTTTGTGACTTGTCTGTATCTGTGGAGCTCAGTTTTGGGAAGGTGCTTGCTTCTAGTGATCTGATGGGAATTGGGCAATTATTGAAGAACCCTGGATTAGATCATTAAATCTCCAGAGGGCAGTTCTGAGCAGCTAAACCTTCCTGTTGTCTTACGAAAAATCTTTACTGGTGTCTAGTTAAGGCTACAGCGTGACAACAGTTTCTTCATACATCCCTGGATCCAGGATGAGTTCTGGAGTGTTTGAGACAGCTTTCACATGAGAGAGATTGTTAGATCTCTGTGGCATCCCTGGATCCACACTAGTTTCTATTACTGCCCAGGATTTTTTCAAGTGAGAGAGATTTTTAGCTCTCTCTGCTATACTTGGATCCACACTCACTTCAAAGGACCATTTTTAGCTTAAGGTGTAGAGCAAAGTGATCTGACTGCAGAAGTGAGCCTGCTCTCTGGTGTTATACAACTCACCTGTGGACAGAACAGCCATAATGCTTTTGCCTCCATCCCAGACTTTTCCATCAGAATATGGGGAAGATTGAGGTTTTGGGGTCATGATGCCTAGATGTTTTAAAGTGCTGATGCAAATTCAGAAACCACTCTTCTTCATGCTGCCCTAAGGAACAGGCATTTGGAGAGATGCTCATGACTCACTGCTGTGTAGTAGCATTACAATGGGGAACGTTGATGCTCAACATACCACTAACTAGGAAAGTGGGTAAACCATGAGGTGACAACAACTCCCACCATGTCATTTGGGGAAGTAAAGCTGAGAGAATGATTGCAAAAGGATTTTAAGATCTAGTGACTGGTCATTAAAACTAGGTTGGATGTAAATCATATGCCTGGGGAAGGAACCCAGGGCGAGATCTCCAGAGCAGCACTTTGCTCCTGCAGTCCAGGCAGCTGCTGCACTCTGGTGTGGAATTTTGTACAGAGTGGTGGCTGGTCATGGTCTGTTCTGAGAGCAGCAGATCCCTTTGTAGTGCTGACACAGTTCTCTGTTGCTGCTTGAGGAAGGAACAGGGAAAACCATGTGCTGTATCTGATCTGAGCTGTCCCGGCCCACAGTAGGGTAGGAGCACCTGTCACTACAGTAGTTCCCATTGTACCAGGCTACTGGTACACTTGCAGTGACCCCGAGGTCTCATTAGTCTGTGGGCAACATAGAGGTTGTGATGAGCTACAGGCAATGCTTTTACTCTGCACAAAGAGTTTCAGAAACAGGCGCTATCTGTGCCCAAAGGTTACTTCATTCAAGCACCTCTTGGCTTGGAAATGCGGAAGTTTGGTTCTTGTCAAGGATATATCCCTCTTGGGGCTCCTCTGGATTCCTAGTCTTGAGCTGGAGAGGTTTGGGAGAACTTGGCAAGTGTAGATCCTACCACCCAGTAAGAGACAATTTGAGAGCTGCTGCAGTGAGCCTGGGGTGCTGGCACTCCTGCATGGCAGAGCAGCCCAGGCCTCCCTCATGCCGTCATCAGAAGGGGTTAGAAACCAGCACCACTGTCATGGAAAGACTAGTCACACACGAAAGGATGGAAGGATGTCCATCCAGTGTTGATAGGACTCCAGAGCCAGTACAGGATGTGGGCTCCCCCCTGTTGGTGTGGGAAAGGAGGTAACTGCTTCAGCTGAGAGAATGAACCAGATCCCAGCATCCCATATTACATGTCAGAACACAGAGGCTTTTGGGAAGTGACCACCCTGTGTCAAGGCAGGGAGCAGTAGGGAAAACGGAGCTTATGGGTTTAACTGAACTGCAGTTGTTTCTCAGGGAGGTGGTGCAGGAGTGTTTCCTCCATCAACCCATTGGACAGAGCCTGCTCCCTTTGCACGCTGCCCCTGTGGTCAGGGAACTTGCCCAGCAGAAGAGATGCTTGAATTAGTTTCCTTTACCAGCCTCAGGGTTTTGAACCCACCTCCCTCACTTCACAGGCATTTTCCTAACCACAAGAAGCTGGGCGGGTTCACTTGCTACTCCTGAATTTGGGCTGGGCTTTTAGCACAGCTTGAACCATTCATTGCATCACAAAGAGCACAAGATGGAGCATGACTTCTAAAGCGTGCAGGTGGGAGTGGGTGGGTTCTGTGCTTGAGATCCTTGTCTCCACCTCGATTCTCCCAGACTCTCTTAATGCAAAATACATCTTGGGAGCAGCATTCCCCCATCATTAACAGACTGGAAACTTTCCAGAGGCTTTAAAAAAAGCAGCTGAAATGTAGGAAAACCTATTTTAAAGACCCTCTTCCTTTCATTACTATGAAGAAACGTTGGAATGAAACGTTCACCCTCTCACCAGCATTAGTACTCTGGGCACAGGAGGACTTCTGCCTCTTCCTCGTCTGCTTGCACAGTGCCTACCCAACCGTAAATTCCCTAGATCTGTAAACAAGAGCCAGGGGCACATTGCAGGTGACACAACTGCTGTACTAGACCATTGGACAGGGAGAAATCCCTTACACAGCTGAGCTGCGTAGCCCTAATGAGCTTCATTTGAGCTTCAGACCTGCCTAGAGGGTTCAGATTTCCTGGCAGCCGCACAGCACCGCAGCCCTTCCTCGGCTCGGCTGCTGGATCGTTTCCCAGCCGAGCCTCAGGGAGGCAGGGAGGGAGCCAGCCCTTCCCCATCCCAGCAGTGCTTAGGTGGTGGAGGCTGTCGGGGAAGGCAGCCCGCTTGTCTGCTATGGCAGGGCAGGTTCACACGCTTCAGTTTCACAAACACTCGCCTCGGTTACTAGCTACAGATTTGTATCTACAGCGCGGAGCTCCGAGGTGCTCGACCGCTGCAGAGGAATGTCACTGCTGGGGACTGGCGAGGAACTGGCCAAGCCTGATGAGGTCCCTCTCCATACAGGTCACATTAGCTGTGCCCTCTCAGGGTGCCAGGCCACACTGATCCTGTCAAAGGGCTTTTCACAGCATTGGGGAAGCAGAACCGTTTCAAGTATCACTTAAAGTAGGTCCCAAAATGAAGTAAGATCCCCAAAGACGTACAACTGCTTACTGAGGGCTAATGGAAAGTGCAAGAAGGGGAGTGTTACAGCAAGGGAACACACAGGGAGGTGGTGGCAGAGAGCACTAGCCAGCCTGGGCAGCAAGGAAGATGGTGAGAGCACGTTCACAGCTCCATTCTCTTCTCCCACGAGTTCAAATACAGGCACCTTATTCCTTATCTTGGAATCTTGGAAATTAGAGATTCCCTGGTGGGAATGAAGACCTCTCTTTCCTCCCCTGTATAATCCTTATCTCCCTAACAGAGCTGAAATACAGCGTTGTAAGTATTTGCAATTGTCTCCCTGCAGGATCAGTCCAGGAGGAGAGGTTCTCGGAGGCCATCTGCTTGTACAAGCTCGGATCTTGGGCAAGGATTCAGCCCGGTGCTGTTCGCTGCTCCACAGCTGTGTGTCTGAACTGGATCCAGAGGCTGGTACAACAATCAGGGCAATCACTCATTAAGCAAGAATTACAGAGACCTGAAGCTGGGCTGAGGAGGTCAGGATGGACAAACTCAGTGCAAGCCACAGAATCAATAACAAACCTCTGCATGGAGGGACAGAATAAATGGAGGAGAGTTCACCCCTGTCAGAGCTCCAGGCTATACACTGATCTCTTTCAACTGGGCCATTTGGCTCTTAAAAAGCCTTTTTGTATGAAAACTGGCTATCTTAAGTACTCCAAAATTCACATGATAGCTCTTATTTCCTTGAAATGTCATGTGTCTCATGAGAACCAAGGATTTGATTGTTTGGGAGTCATACGAGCTCACATCCTGCTGGGAAAGGGTCTCTCATCCAGCCCTACCCCATGTGTCACCCCTTCCACATGTAGGGAACCAAAAGCCCAGAGGTTTGATCAGGGTGTTAAAGGTCACCCACTCCACACTTCAGTGAAGTGCTGCATGGCTCCTGCTGGCCCCTTGGAGAAGGGATATTCCCACAGGGACCACGCAGCCACACCTCATCAGCAAGGCTGTGGGGGGGACACCATTCCAGTTTAAAACCACTTCTGTTTAGGTGTAGACACTTCCATGCAGATACATACACTGGGATCAGATCTTGTTGCCTACTTAGGGATCTGGTGCCATTCAAGAGTCTTTTGAGCATCCAGGACATCTGGACAGAGCAGAGGAACATTCCCTAGGAGCTTGCCTCAGCCTAGCCCCTACCTTCTGTTCCAGAAGATCATCTTAGATAGCACTGGACACCTCCATAGGCACAATGGGTCTCTCAACCTAGCAGGGATCAGAAGCCAATAAGTAGCATTTCATAAATCAGTGATTACAAAGAGGAGGTAGGGAAGAGAAGATGACTAGGCCCAAAGGGTTTGTTGGGGGTGAGAGTGAGAACAGCTTTATACTGCAGAATAGGATGGGATGAGAGATGAAGAAACAAAGCATCCACATCCCCACACACATGCTCAAGGTATAATAAACAACCATAAGGACCCTTTGGTTTGCCAATACTTGGAGAAGGGGAGGGGGAAGGCAGAAGGAGCACCTCAAGAACAAAATGGTGTCTTTAAAAAGTATAAAAGTAATAATAATAGTAATAAAACAGTTTATGCACAGCAAAACCTTGATTCCAGGCCTCCCTGTAAAGTATTGCTAGTTTCATCTAAATCACCTAAAAAGAAATCAAACTACAGAAAAGAAACATAAATGCAGAAAATATTAAGCAATTAAAACATCTGTGTTCACCCTCCAAGGTCAGTGCTGCTCAGAGTGGGGCAGGCAGCAGGCACACATGCTACACTGAGCTTAAACCTGTGGTAAACCCCCCTCTCTCTCCTTCCCATAGACATGTTGGTCAGCACTGCAGGAACCCACCCCACAACCCAACCAGAGTCACAGCCCTTGCTCCCCTCCGGCCTTCCAGTTCCTCTCCCACATGCATCCCCTCCTGTACCCCCTGCCCTCCTCCCTCTGGCCATGCTCGTGCCTCCCCCCTGGACAGATGCTCCTCTGGTGATGGTTCATCCCCAGTTACAGGTGCTGACAGGCAGACAGCTCAGGCACAGCTGCTCCAGCCTTGCATCAGCTCCATTGCTGCAGCACACGAGCACCAACCTGCCCAGGGTAGGGGGTTACACCAACCCCACTCCCACATGGGGTGACAACAGGAGCTGGGCACAGGCATTCCCCTAATGAATGCGTGAAAAGGTCCAGGGTGAAGGATGAGGCAGGATGGGTGGGGAATCGGTGAGTGAATCAACGCTATGACAGCAAGGGCAGAGAGACTCTCGTACCGCCTGGAGGGGCATGGCTGTGGGGTGACTGCACACCGACAGACAGTGTCTGCGGAAACGGGTAAGTGCCCTCAAAATGCTAAATGAAGGATGATAATTACACCAGGATGCATCCTTTTGGTTAATCAGGAAGAAAACCTGTGTGCTACATCAGAGCAATTTCCTGGCATAGTCACGGTTGGCAGCAAGAGTAAATGGTAAAACCTGAAGCTGGCCCTGGAGCAGCATTCCTCAGAGACCCTCAGCCAGCCTGGGGTCCAGATCACATCAGCTTGATGAAAAGATAAAGAACTAATAGTATTTTTCACAATGCTCAAAATATCTGCTCTAACCAGCAGTTACTGAAATGGAACTAAAACATCTGATGCAGCTAACCCTGCTCTCATGACTGCTCTTCTGCAGCATTTGCTTCTCCCAAGACCACAGCGTTTTTGCATATGTAGGAGTACTAAACCTGCTTAGGCAGAATTCCTGGAGCTAGAAGTGCTTACTCAACTTCTCTTTGTAGCAGAAACACCTAATCCAAGTCACTTAGCTGTTTAAAAGTGACAGTCTTTAAGCACACAGTTAACATGTTTCATGTGGACTGAATACTTCTGTATTTTGGCTAAAATTCTTTGATTTTCTCCTTCATTTGGAACTTTTTAACCAGCAGTAAAGCACTAGTTTATGCAAAAACTGATAGCTAACCTCAACAGTACATTGTATATTTGGTACAGTCAGAGAGGTACAGGCACCACATTGCACAAGGAGAACGTTTATTAAAGTTTTATGCAAGTTATTCAAGCATAACCTATCATAAGATAGAGCATAAGCCTCTCTCACAAATCAAGTCAATAAAGGAATACACAGAGAAAATACAGGAGTCCTTTGATAAGAGATTATACCTCATTTGACCTGGAGTCCCCATCTCTCCCAGGCAAATAATGCATCTCTGTGGCACTGCCAGAGCCAGCTGTAGGATTAAAACTTCAACATATTTTATTGTCACAGCACTCATCGAGGTAGTACAACAGCACTAAGTATCATAGCCCCTATTTTGCAGGGTGGTAGGAAGCTATGAAGGGTCCAACTTCTCCCACGTCCAGAGGGTTTGCAACGGAAGCATCCGACCTGCAAGTCTTGATCTCAGTATTTCCCCACTGAATGCACTGAAGAAAGCTCTTGTTCCTTGTGATACCCTTCTCTCTGTGCTCATTTTCATGCCAGGGCAAACCCCATTCTGTGCTCAAATTATTTGGGGTCACAGAGGTTGAGGGATCACGCACTGCAAGCCAGAGTGAGTCACTGCAAGTGAGTCACCCTGAGCTGACCACATGAGTAAGTGTATCACAGAAATGCAGGAGAGCAAGGGAAAAAACAACAAAAAAGTGGTTACTCAGGTGAGTGCTTTGAGAAGTACCTGCCTAGTCCGCAAGCCCTGAGAGAGGTGGGACAAAATTGTTGAGCAGTGAAAACACCAGCCAGCATTACAGCAAAAGGCCTCATTAAGAAAGAGCGAGTCAGTCTTTTCTTGTGGGCAACACCTGTGTAACTTTAGGGTAATGGGAAATCCCTCGGTAGATTTTGATGCACCAGCCTCCAAAATCCAGCTCTGAAGCTCACTGTAATGAGCGTGCAGGATCCTACCAGGCCCTCACATGCAGCATCAAAGCAATGCAGCTGGTTTTATTACAGATGTTTATGAAAACTATCACAAAAGTGGCATGCCACTGCCAGCTGGACTTTTGCCAAAGGAAGCTCTGCTTAATTAGGTCAAGAATTATTTGGTTAGTGGCACAGACACTGTTATATATAGTTTTCAGTGTCCACGCAGGAGTTCTCATTAGCAGGACACAGGGAAAAGGGATGGAAGAGAATGAAAAAAGTCACCAAACTCCTGCGAGAGGCAGCCAAGTTGATTCAGTAGTATTTATACAGCCAAGACTGACACTTGGACCATTAAACATTTCATTGTTTAAGCTGAAGAAAAAACCCTCAGAGTTTTTGCAAGAGGGCTTATTCTTGTCCAAATAAGCAAGGACATCCCTTCCATCAGAGTATTACATTGGGAAGAAGAAAGGAGAACAGAGCAGACATCGCCTCAGGCTAACTTCACACTCCACACCTTAGGGTGGGCCACAGGGGAGTCTCCTTTGGTCTCCAACTTCCTGGGAGTGAAAGCCAGGAGGCAGATGGAGTTGCTCAGAGATGTCTGACTCACTGCAAAGGCTGCTGGACAGAACAAGCAAAATCAGATATCACTGTGCAAGCATTGTGGGTGGGTTCAGGTGATCCTGCTGTAAATCACAGTCGGCATTTGAAAGGGTCAGAATCAATTATGTCTGCATTGGTGCAAAAGGACAGCCAATCCAAACTGCACAGGATTTGCCAAAGCATGCAAGGAGTCAGGAAGAGAGTTAAGTGTATTTGGTGGCACCACCCAGAAGTAACAGAGATGGTCTTAGGAATAGGGGACCCCTGTGTCTCTCTCAGAAGATGAGTGGCACACTGGATGCCAAATACAAACTTTTGGTAATGCAAAGTTGAAGGTCCAGGCTGCTTCCTCTGCAGACTTGTTCTTACACTTTGTATTGGTTTAATGACTGGGCAGATTGCTCTTTTGTTACTGCATGGAGTTAGAAAGAGGAGGATGTGTTGTGAACCATGGATAATAGAGGCACTGGCCAGAGGAACTTCAAAGGGGAACAAGCTCTAGGCTAGCAAGAAATGAAACTTTGCAAATCTTCCCTTTCTATGCAGTCTCCAAATAGACCACCAGCCACACCGTTCTAACCTTCTCCTGTTGGGACAAACAACTTCCTCTTCCATCTCCAGGTTTTAGCCCACTGATCAAAACTTCTCATTGCCAGCTCAGCATTCTGAGGCCTCATCCATGGAAAAAAACCTGACATTGAAAGGAAATGTCAGCGACAGTACTTCAATCTCTTCCCAGACACCATCCATTGTTTTGGGTGCATCTCCTACCTCACTCCAAGAAGTTTCTGGGGCAGACTGAATCTGAATGCATTTAACTTAATGTATTTAACATGCTGTAGCTGCCCCTCCTGTCCAGAGGCAACCTCTTTCCTCTCTTTTCTCTGCAGCAATCACCACACAAATTCAGGCTTTCACCCAAAACCTTGCCTACACATTATAGCTGAGAAGTGAAACGCATGAGAGCTCTGTGGGTTTCCTGTTCTTATAAGCCCCCTTTAGTCAACTGAGGTAAAGGAGAGGGGAAGAAAGTATTTTCTTTCTGTCACAAAGGCAACAACAGAGAAAATGGCAATCATCAGTGGGGAAGCCAACTACCTGAAGCCAACTAGGGATAGCACCCATTAGCAGTGAGCTGTCAACTCCACCACCCCAGGAGGTAGACAGCCTGGACACTTAAAGCAATCTCAATATTTTCACGTACTGTAACCTCACACTGTGTATTAGGGAATATGCTCCTCTTCTTCATCCCAAGGCATCAGGCTGTAATATCCTCAAACAAGTTTATCAATAGATGAAGTCACCGAGATGTGATGAGTGAGCCTGTCCAGCTTGATGTCACAGGTACAATCCAGCTCTCATTAAGGAACTCGAATCAGGTTTTTCTAACCCTACCCCACTTGGTCACAGTCCATTAATAAACCACGTAAGGACACACAGCACCAGGCTCCTGGAGAAGCTCGGCAGGCTGCACCACTGCTGCAAGGTGAGGACACACGGTGACAGTGGCCACATCCTCACACACTACTGTTGGAAGGTCCAACACCTGGAAAGGCAGGCAGCTCCTGCTGCTGCGTGATGCTCACGTTCACTGGGGGAGAAGGGACGATGGATTCTGCTGCTGAACACGGGGAAGAATGGTGGCGGTTGCCCAAGAGCAACAGTTGCCATCCCTGCTCCCCTCTTGCCTCTGGTGGTTGCGGAAGCAGTGGGCTGGATTCCTCCTGCGGCTGTGTTTCCCCTCTTCTCATGGCAGGACACAGTTCAAACCAGCCCCTTTTCCCTGGGGAGGCTGGTTGGGCTACGCTGCTGGAAGTTCAATTGGGCTACGCTGCTGGAAGCCCTTGATCCAGTTCTGGGAAATCCCCACAGCTCCACTGTACTGGGCAGAGGCAACCAACTCCTATGATCCCCTGAGCTCTGAGCTGCCAAGAAACTCCTCTCCATACAAGTCTCATCTGGCTTTTCAGCATGGAGCTCTTTTGACTGAAACCGCAATACTTAACATGCTTCAATGATCAAGCGGAGGGCACGGGAATGTCACCGAAAACACTTGGCTTCCAAACACTGCATTGTTCTTCCCTTACCCCATTCACAGATCCCAACCAGAACATCCCAATCAAGCTCTAAATGTTTTCTAACAAATCCAACAAGGAGCACCAAGTGCTATTTGATCTACTGAACACACACGCGCACCCATGCTGGCATGAAACCCATACGCCCCACAACTCCACCAGTGCCCCGCCTCTGGCCCCAGGAGCAGCCCTGTGGAAGTGTTTCCTCCCTCCTCCATGCTGCCAGAGTCCACCATACACAGCCCTGGCCAAACTGGCCCCTGCTCCACCAAAATCTGCCAAAAAGGCTGACCTTGTCCAGCACGCATTTCCCAATTCCCAGTGACAACAATGCAGCTCGATGTCACCATCTGTCCACCAGGCCCGGGTGACGTTTTCAGCCTCATGCTCTGCTGGTCCTACCCAGCACCAAAGACCTCTGTCCCAAGACCCATCCCAAAAGTCTCATCTCCAGTGTTCTGGTTATATCAAGTTCAAGACACGGCAGGGAGAAGCACATGGTGACCATGGCTCATCTGAGGGAAGGGCAGCGTGGTAGGAGTCGTTCCTAGGAAGGCTGCATGAGTAATTTAAGAGAGAGGGAAAGAAAGCAAGCTAATTAAAGACGTGATAAAATCTCAACAGTTTTAGCCACATTGAATATCCAATTAGGTCTATAAAGCCTTTGGGCCACAGCTGTGGGAAGGGATTCTGTGTCTGGCAGAGATGGACCAACACCCACTGAGAGCCTCGGGAGCAGCCAAGAAACACCAGTTATGGCTCTTTTTTGGTTACTCCTCCCCCAGGCAGCCCTGGGACAACAGGGCCCAGTGCCTGCAGCCTTGGCTGCCTCCCTCATCCATGCAGCTGCTCTGCAGGCATGCAGTGCCCCTCGGCTGTCTGGCCAGTGTGCTCCTACAGTTCCCAGAAGCTGTAAAAGTTCCTAAAAACTGCCTCTTTTTTTTTTTTTTTCTTAAATAACGTTTGCACACATATTGTGCTGCAAACACTTCAACAGGAGCTGGCACACGCAGAGAAAGAAAACCAAGACAACTGAATGGACTGAAAGGCAACAGGAACTCCAGCCCTGACCGTTTGCTGGGGTGATAAAATCCATCCTGCGGTGTGCTTTTGCAGGATGGTTGTTGCCGGCCTCATTTCTGCCATCGCTGGCGGGATGCGCAAAGACCAACCCGCAGCAGTGCTGAAGCCGCTTTTAACTCCAGAAAAAAAGAGGGTGACTTGCAGGAGGGCGCTTCTTTCAAAGCAGCATTTCTTGCCGCAAACCTCCAGCAGCATTTTATACTGCCAGAAATCCTGTTGGGAGAGGCAGAAAAACGGGAGCACGAAGGCACGGGCAGAGGCTGCGGGGCCGGTCCTGGGGACCCCCGGGCAAGAGGGAGGACACCCTCACCCCCCTAAACACGTCCTCTTGGGGGGAGAAGCCCCCGCCGGAGGTGCTCGGGAGCCTGGGCACCAGGGGGGTGTTGCCCCACGGTTTTGCCACCGGGGAGCGCTCCCGCCCCTCTCCCCGGAGCGGCGCCGGGGGAAGGGGGAGACGGCCG